>NC_057801.1:613141208-613423716 GCF_018294505.1 Triticum aestivum
TATATATATATCCAATTGGATGTAAGTTAGCATGAACTATTATTGTTGACATTACCCTTGAGGTAAAAGGTTGGGAGGCAACACTATAAGCCCCTATCTTTCTCTGTGTCTGATTAAAACTCCATACCCATAAGTATTGCGTGAGTGTTAGCAATTGTGAAAGACTAAATGATGGTTGAGTATGTGGACTTGCTGAAAAGCTCTTATATGGAGTCTTTCCAATGTTATGATAAATTGCAATTGCTTCAATGACCAAGATTATAGTTGTTAGTTTTCAATGAAGTTTTTGAGTCATACTTGGCATTGTGAATAGATTGTTACTTGAGCATAAGGAATCATATGACAAAATATATTTATGATGCTATTATAAGAATGATCATGATGCTCTCATGTCCGTATTTTATTTTATCGACACCTCTATCTCTAAACATGTGGACATATTTTTCGATATCGGCTTCCGCTTGAGGACAAGCGAGGTCTAAGCTTGGGGGAGTTGATACGTCCATTTTGCATCATGCTTTTATATAGATATTTATTGCATTATGGGCTATTATTACATGATATATCACAATACTTATGCCTATTCTCTCTTATTTTACAAGGTTTACATGAAGAGGGAGAATGCCGGCAGCTGGGATTCTGGGCTGGAAAAGGAGCAAATATTAGAGACCTATTCTGCACAGCTCCAAAAGTCCTGAAACTCCACGAAAGTCATTTTTGGAATTAATGAAAAATACCGGCGAAAGAACCAGCGTCAGGGGCTCACACCCTGTCCACAAGGGTGGGGGGCGCGCCCACCCCCTAGGGCGCGCCCCCTGCCTCGTGGCCCCCTGACAGGCCCCCGGTGCCCATCTTCTTCTATATGAAGTCTTTTACCCTGGAAAAAAAAATCAAAAGCAAGCTTATGGGACGAAACTCCGCCGCCACGAGGAGGAACCTTGGCGGAACCAATCTAGGGCTCCGGCGGAGCTGTTCTGCCGGAGAAACTTCCCTCCGGGAGGGGGAAATCATCACCAACGATCCTCTCTTCGGGAGGGGGTCCATCTCCATCAACATCTTCACCAGCACCATCTCCTCTCAAACCCTAGTTCATCTCTTGTATCCAATCTTTGTACCAAAACCTCAGATTGGTACCTGTGGGTTGCTAGTAGTGTTGATTACTCCTTGTAGTTGATGCTAGTTGGTTTATTTGGTGGAAGATCATATGTTCAGATCCTTAATGCATATCAATACCCCTCTGATTATGAATATGAATATGATTTGTGAGTAGTATGTTTGTTCCTGAGGACATGGGAGAAGTCTTGCTATAAGTAGTCATGTGAATTTGGTATTCGTTCGATATTTTGATGAGATGTATGTTGTCTATCCTCTAGTGGTGTTATGTGAACGTCAAGTACATGAAACTTCACCATTGTTTGGGCCTAGAGGAATGCATTGGGAAGTAATAAGTAGATGGTGGGTTGCTAGAGTGACATGAGCTTAAACCCTAGTTTATGCGTTGCTTCGTAAGGGGCTGATTTGGATCCATATGTTTTATGATATGGTTAGGTTTACCTTAATACTTCTTTCGTAGTTGCGGATGCTTGAAATAGGGGTTAATCATAAGTGGGATGCGTGTCCAAGAAAGGGTAGTACCCAAGCACCGGTCCACCCACATACCAAATTATCAAAGTAACGAACGCGAATCATATGAGCATGATGAAAACCAGCTTGATGACAATTCCCATGTGTCCTCGGGAGCGCTTTTCTCATATAAGAACTTGTCCAGGCTTGTCCTTTGCTACAAAAAGGATTGGGCCACCTTGCTGCACCTTATTTACTTTCATTGCTTGTTACCCGTTACAAATTATTTTATCACAAAACTATATGTTACCGATAATTTCAGTGCTTGCAGAGAATACCTTACTGAAAACTGCTTATCATTTCCTTCTACTCCTCGTTGGGTTCGACACTCTTACTTATCAAAAGGACTATGATAGATCCCCTACACTTGTGGGTCATCAGCCTGCTGCTGGCCGAGACAGTGGTGATGCTTCCCGTCGTTTCCATCTTGATGACGTTGTCTTCATCCCCTCGGCCTTCCGATGTTTGGGTGTGCTCAGTGGAGCTCTATGCTTGGTGATGCCCTTCAACTACGTCGGTGGCACACAGGTGCCGTGGCATTGTCTCGGCCCGGCGTGACTGTTTGAATGTACCCCATGACACAGTTGGTGTCGCAGTGTTGTGCAGTCTTGGTTGCCCGGTGCTTTTCGATTGCGTCGAGGGTGCAGTGTCACGGTTTAGTCTTGACTCTCCGCTGTAGTTCGAGCGCCCGTGGTGCCCCTTGTTGTGATGTTTTTGGTGTGCTCTGTGGAGTTCTATGCTTGGTGATGCCCTCCGACTACGCCGGTGGCACACAAGTGTCGTGGCATCATCTCGGCCCGGCGTGACCGTTCGAATGTACCCCACGACACAGGTGGTGTCGCAGCCTTGTGTAGTCTTGGTTGCCCGATGCTTTTCGATTGCGTCAATGGTGCAGTGTGATGGTTTAGTCTCGGCTCGCCGCTGTAGTTCGAGCGCCCATGGTGCCCGCTTGTTGTGTTGTGTCCCCTCTCGCCATGTGGTGTTTGTGTGTTGTTTTTGCTTTATTTCTCCCTTTTGTGCCCCCTGTACTTCTGGTTCACTCGAACCCTATCTTGTATTAGGCTGCAAAGCCTATAGGCAACAAATGAATACAATTTAGGCGGGAAGATTTATTCTCCCCCTGGTGAAAATTAAAAAAAACTATGGGATGAAAAAAAAAACCAGCACCGATCGTGTGTGATGCATTTCTCCGGGCCATACTCCTCTCTCTCGCTGCAAGACTCTGAAGCTTCATGGTGTGGTCGTGTCACATGTCTATCGTTACCTAGTGGCCTCCCATCCTGGGTGTGCATCAGAGGGAATCTGACGCTCTATCTAGTGTCGTCCTTGTAGCATGCTACATGGCTGCAATCGGCAAAATTTCGTGTTTTGACCCTTTTCACATAACATATCAGGATCTGACCCCGATTCGATTTTTTTCCGGGATTTGACCCTTTCGCTACCGCCAGGGGAGCTGGCGGTAGGGTTATATAGCCTACCGCAAGGGACCTTGGCGGTAGGGTGCGACAGAGGGGGACGACCGCCGTCTCCGTGTGCTAACGTGGATTAGCACCCTACCGCCAAGGAACCTGGCGATAGGTTGTATAACCCTACCACGAGCCCCCCTGGCGGTAGGGTGTGCCAGGGTTTTTGCCTCGAAAAGTCTCTGTAACAAAAAATGCGAGCGCCTGGCGGTAGGGTCAACCTACCGCCATAGGGGCTGGAGGTAGGCTGTCTGATCCTACCGCCAGGGTCTTTGCGGTAGGGTCTTGCCTATATCCAAGTTCAATTTCTTTCTTCTTTTCAAAAACAACAGATCTCAAACAATGATATAGAGTCAAAAACATCAATGATATAGAGTCAAAATAACAGATCTCAAAACACCCAAGCAGGCCTACCAGCTTGCGACAACGCTTCACGAACTTCTGCACTCGCAAAGAAACAAGGGCATAATAAGTATCAGATTTATGATTGCAAGTGAACAAGACGCATCTATTCCGAGGAGGATGAAATTGTACCTTCATCGCCCCCCTCATTTTGTTCTCAGATTGTACTCTCCGAGGGGCATCACCTGGTGCATCTGAGGCTTCAAAGATGCATCTGTTCAGCTCACCAGACTGCAACGGCATAAGTCAGTCACGATGACGAATACAATAATTTAAATACAATTGTCGGTTCAAACTTACCACTCTATTGATGAGGGATGCAAACTCCCTAAATCCACTGTGCATGTCTCTGATACCGGTCTGGTAGGCCTCTTCCTCGGGGTCATCCCTCTCCAGCTCCGCGATGTCTTCCGCCGTACACCGAGGCCTGAGACGAAGACGGTGCTTCTGGCCATCATCGTACCACTTCATGTGTCGGTCCAGGTAAGCATCCCAGTCAGTCACTTTCCTCTCCCCGTCTTTCCGGTACATCCATTGGTTCCACTCCGTCACATGAGTTTTATGCTCCTCTCCCCAGTCTGTGATCGCCTCATTCTTCTGCCGACTCATCCTGCAAGGCATAGACCACAAGAAACATCAGAATAAAGTCGCCACACAATGAAAAGCTGTGGATGAAGAACAAAGCGCTCACATGTGGAGCGCGTGGCCGCCGGTATCGGTGGGAGGGCCCGGTGGGGTATGCTAATACACCCCAAACTGTGTGGCCACGCGGTGTGGCAAGTGCCACTTGACGGCTTACACACAGATCATGGGCACGATGCATCGCCAGAGACCACGGTCCTCATCGCACATCACGTTCAGATCAAAGTCCCACTCTCGGTCATGATACGGCCACCAGTTTACCTATTACATATACGTTGGTAAGTTCCCACTCTCGGTCCAAAGTGGAATCAAAGAGGAAGGTGTTGAGCGAGTTCGTATACCTGCCAATGCGTCAAAGCGTCCAACTCATTGGTGCAAGTCTTGTATGAAGTCTTGTTTAGGCCCGTGTAGAGTTTGACAACGTACCACTCGTAAGCTATGGTGGGGTGTCGAGCAGCGTCGCCGTCCTCGCTATAGGCACCCCATGGGCGTCTTGGCAGCTTCTTCGGACGCCCCACCGGCAACCTCTCCCACATCCAAATGGAGAGGCCCCAGACAAAGCCACCCATATTGGACTTGTCTCCTGTCCTCTGGGTTGTGTCGTCAAGCTGCAAAACATCAAATGAGGATCAGATATAACAAAATGTCATGAACATACTTTCGTAGGTAGGCAATTAGATACTCTCTTACCGAACGGTATAGGTAGGCGAGAGATGCGGTCTCCCAACTGTACCCTGCATCCCAGTCGGCTAGGAAGAACAGATACGACCAGTTGGCAGAGTTCCCGGATCCGTCTGGAAACACGACCTCCGTGAGAAGATACCATAGGTAGGCCCTCGCGTACCACTCCACAGTCGTCTCATCGGCGTCTTGGGGGCATGTCTTCCAGTGCTCCGAGAGCCAGGGCAACGGCACACCGGAAGTACGGTTACCCTTAGCCTCGGGGCAGTCGTCTCCTGTCCTCTGGGTTGCGTCGTCAAGCTGCAAAACATCAAATGAGGATCAGATATAACAAAATGTCATGAACATACTTTCGTAGGTAGGCAATTAGATACTCTCTTACCGAACGGTATAGGTAGGCGAGAGATGCGGTCTCCCAACTATACCCTGCATCCCAGTCAGCTAGGAAGAACAGATACGACCAGTTGGCAGAGTTCCCGGATCCGTCTGGAAACACGACCTCCGTGAGAAGATACCACAGGTAGGCCCTCGCGTACCACTCCACAGTCGTCTCATCGGCGTCTTGGGGGCATGTCTTCCGGTGCTCCGAGAGCCAGGGCAACGGCACACCGGAAGTACGGTTACCCTTAGCCTCGGGGCAGTCGCCGATGAGGGTGGTAACCCTCTCCTGCCAGTTGGTCCTCTCCACTCGCCCGATCAGTGCATGACCCTCGATCGGCATGGCAGTAATCATCGACCAATCCTGGAGGGTCACCGCATCTCCCCGCATGGGAGATGGAAAGAATGGGTCTCCGGTCGCCACCGGCCAATCAAAGCTGTCAGAGCTGCGTGGACAAGCGTCGGCGGCTGACGCTTGAACTGCAACACGAAACCCAACAGTTGGGCTCTCTTGAAGAACGGCGCGTAGCGCTCGTCGTAGTCCATATGCCCATGAACCCTGTGCCCCCTCATGCACAGTGGCTGGAGCATCTGTCAAAAAGTGAACACCAAAAGTTAGGAAATTATTTTTATCAATCCGAAAACTTTTATCAATATTTCATTCATATTACTTACCTCTCCGTTCTCTATGAAACGGGCACGATGACCCTTGTCGAATGCGTAGTCAAGCATGGAGTACCGTGGGCCGATGTTATCCGCAAGAGGTGCCCGCCTTAATAAAATTTCATAAAAAAAAGCATCATAAGCATAAGCATACATAAACAAAAAATGAAATCAAATCATATAAAAAACATATCAACATGCATCATATCAAAATAAAATCTTAAGCATATTCCTCCAACAACATCTAGTACACATGATGGATCAAATCATATCAACATGCATCATATCAAAAAAAAATCCTCCAACATGCATCATATCATCATACTTTTAAATAATTTTTTTGAAACAACATCTTCATATCATCATATCAACATGCATCATAAAACTACAATCAAGTCCTTTCACACATGCATTACATCATAATTTTTTTAACAAAAAAAATTATGAACTAGGGTTCATCTTCACACTAACATATGGACTATTGATTAGAGTTCATACTCAATACCACTAGTTACTAAAGAAATAAGAACTAGAACTACAATCAAGCTAAAAAAATCTTAGGTGAAAAAAATCCAATCTAAGTTCAAAAATATGAGGGATTTCAAGCAAATAATACGTCGAATCGGAAGAAGTTTGCAAAAACTACTTCAAGGGATTGGAGGAGCTTACGTTTCTCTCTTCGAGACCCTCTCGATCCGCAAAAACGATGAAGAAACGGCGAAGATCCGAGGAGGAGAGTGGAGGAGATGAGAGAGGGAGAGAGGGGCGAGGGGGGGGAGAGGAACTGCCAGCGGGGGAGGGGGAGGGGTGGGAAGAAAATGCAGGGGCGGGGGGCGGGCAAAATAACTGCTCGCATTAGACAGCCTACCGCCAGGGAGGCTGGCGGTAGGGTGCGACGACGGGGACGGTGGTCGTCTCCACGCGCTGACGTTGATTAGTACCCTACCGCCAGGCTGTCTAACCCTACCGCCAACCATCCTGGCGGTAAGATAAAGGGTCAAATGTCGAATTTTTTTCGAACCGGGGTCAGATACTGAATTTGTATCCAGAAGGGTCAAAACACGAAATTTTGCCGCTGCAATCTACTGGGCTAGTGGCCAAACTGGGCCAGTCTTGTCCTTACGGCGAACACGATCAACAGCGACCTGAAATAATGGCGGTCATCGACGCGGGTAGTTGTGGATTCTTCCCCGGGATAATAATGCAGATAAATTTCAGCATGCGATCGTGTTCTCTGGCGTCCAAATCCACACATTTGTTGCAGCCGCGTCACGGGCTGACGGCACGCCTCCCCTCTCGTCGCGTCAACGCCCCAAACCGCTCTGCTTCTTTTTAAGGTTGAGAAAGTATGTGCAGTTCACAAGGAGCCAGGGAAGTGCCGAGTTGACCGTCCGTTTCTGTCCAGTAGGTGAGAGGCAGACGGGCGGATCGTCCCGAGCACCGGCGAGATGGCGTTGGCCGGCGGAGATGGTCGCGGCGAGCTCGTCTGCGTGACCGGCGGCAGCGGCTTCATCGGCTCCTGGCTCGTCCGCCTCCTCCTCGACCGCGGCTACACCGTCCACGCCACCGTCCAGAACCTCCGTACGTGCCTCTCCTCCTCCTCTCTCTGTAACTGAATCGAGTCGACCCAAGATTGTTTGATCGGACTGTTTTTCCAGAGGACGAGGGCGAGACGAAGCACCTGCAGGCTCTGGATGGCGCGGACACGCGGCTCCGGCTGTTCCAGATGGACCTCCTCGACCCTGCCTCCGTCAGGCCGGCCATCCAGGGCGTCCACGGCGTCTTCCACCTGGCCTCCCCTGTGATACTGCAGCCCGCACAAGACCCCGAGGCAACTTTTCTTTCCATAAATAATAACTCCATTGCCGCGCCATAGTTCACACTTCAGAGTTCCATCACTGCACCGCCTGAATAATATACGCAAGCTAACTGGTTCTCTGATCGATCGGCGCAGAACGAGCTGCTGCTGCCGGCGGTCAACGGCGCGCTCAACGTCCTCCGCGCAGCCAAAGACAGCGGCGTCAAGCGTGTCGTGATGGTGTCTTCGCAGACGGCCATGTGTCCGACTGCCGACTGGCCGGCCGACAAGGTCATAGACGACGACTGCTGGGCCGACGTTGAGATCCTCAAGAAACTCGAGGTACGGTACATCATGTCAACGCTCCCAGGATCCAGTTTAGATGCTACTTTTGGACTTAAGCACTTACGTTCACTTCCTCTGTCTGAATTACAGCTTTGGTACAACGTCTCCAAAACGCTGGCCGAGAAGGCGGCGTGGGACTTCGCCGGAGAGGAAGGACTGAAGCTGGTTGTGCTGAATCCAGGGCTGGTGCTGGGCCCGACGTTGACCCCAGCACCTACTGGTAGTCTCCGTCTGCTGATGCTGCTTCTGGGAGGTCAGTCAGTTGCAACATACAGAGTCTTTTGCAGCTCTATAGCAATTCCTGCACTCTGACTTCTGCTGCAGAGTTGCAACGCAGAGAAATCTTTATTTTGAGTTTCTAAAAGTGAAAACTGCAAACACCATTACCCAGGCCAGAAGCTTGACATGGAACCCTTCTTCGTTGGCTGCGTTGACGTCAGAGATGTGGCACAATCTCTGGTGGTGCTCTATGAGAACCCGTCGGCGCAGGGACGCCACCTGTGCATGGAGTCCGCCGTACGCCTCGTCGATTTCCACGATGAACTTGCTAATCTTTACCCTGAATTCCCGGTTCACAGGTGATACATCTGCTGACTGGCAACATTGGTCGTCTGTCCATCAGATGCAGTGTTGTAACGTTTCTGATTTCTTCTTTTCACTTCAGGATCCAGGAGGACAAACAGGGCTGGGTGGTGAGATCAAAGGCTCCGTCCAAGAAACTGATCGAGTTGGGTGTTCGTTTCACCCCATTCGACAAGACTGTCAGGGAGACGGTGGATTGCTTAAGGAGCAAAGGGGAAATCTAGCCTGCAAACAAATGTACATTTGCAGGAATAAATTCTGCTGGAAAACTGTTCGCCGTGCATAGACATAAAGTGAATAAAGTTGAGTTGAATTACTATGTGAGGATGTTGTACAATGGCGCTTCACGGGTTTTTACGGTAATCCAAATTGGAGTGATCGCACTTGTCTTGGGGTGATATTCGTAATTTTCCTAATAAGGGCACTCGTCCTTGGATTGTCTTAGGAGATTTTAATGAAATTTTATGCTCTTTGGAAAAGGTAGGTGGTAAATGCGAGACCTAATGCAATTGTGGAGTTCCGTGATTGTCTCATAGAGCGTGGTTTGGACGATTTGGGTTTCCCTGGCAATCCTTTTACCTCGAGAAGAGGTGAAATCAAGGAACGACTTGACCAGGCAGTTTGCACTTTGGAACGGGCACATAAATTTCTTCGGATTGCCTTTATTAACGAGGAACACGTACACTTTGACCATCGCCCGTTGGTTCTGGATATGGATTATTTTAGTGATAATATGTTTAGTCGTTCGAAGGGCCGTGTGAAACAGCCAGGTGGCTGAAAGAAGAGACTGTTATTGAAATTGTCAAGTCGTCTTGGTAATTCCTAATCCTAACATCAGAGATGGGCATTTCCAAATATCTCATTTGGTAACTCTCCCATTTTACATGTGAAAATTTCTGAGTAAATCTGTTGTTTTTCAACAGCCTCCCCAAACAGTATGAGTTCACTTTTATGCAAATTTATTTTCAATCCCGACATTTGCTCAAAGGCACCTAGTACAAATTTAAAGTTTTTAGCACTTTCAATATCATCTTGTATCAAGAAGATTGTGTCATCAGCATATTGCAGCATATTAACTCCTTTATTATTTCCATTTCCAAAAACTCCTTTCACCAAATCATTTTCTAAAGCATTTTTCATCAACACAGCCAAAGCATCTACTGCCAAGTCGAACAAAAGGGGTGTCATGACATCCCTGTCTAAGCCCTTTAAAAGTTCTAAACTATGGACCAATCTTATCATTAACCCTCACTCCTACATGTCCTCCTCTCATTGTTTCCATCACCCAATCACATCATTTGTTGGGAAATCCTTTTAGTCTTGACATCTGCATGACAAAGGGCCATTTTATTTTGTCATATGCCTTCTCAAAATCAACTTTAGAAATCATTGAACTCTGCTTCCTAATATTAATTGTGTTTAGAGCCACATGTAAGATTACCACCCCTTCCATGATATATCTCTTTTTGATAAATGATGTTTGTGTTCTGGATATCACAGGGGAGACACATTTGGTCAATCTATTCATTAACACTTTTTTAATAATTTTGAAACTTACATTAAGTAGGCATATTGGTCTAAATTTCTGAATCTGTTTGTCATCATTTATTTTTGGTACCAAAGCTATGATTCCATAGTTTAATCTAGAGATGTTAGTTTTTCCTTTGGCAAATTCAACTAACAATCCCTTCAATTCCCATTTCACAAGGTCCCAAAATTGCTGATAAAAATCAGCTAGGAATCCATCTGGGCGAGGACTTTTATTTTTCTTCATCCCAAACACTACATCATACATCTCTTGCAAGTAGAAAGGTTCAACTAAATTCTTTTTCTCTTCCTCACCAATTTCTGTGAATTGTTGTCCCCTTAGAGAGATTAAGTTCTCCTCGGGGTGTCCAAACAAATTTTTATAGAAGTTTGTAATGTAGGTCATTAATTTCTCTTCTCCTTCAATCAAGGCGTCTTCTTGTTCTAAAGATATAATTCTATTTTTTTTCCTCCCATTTACCTTGGCATGGTAATACCTAGTGTTTCCATCTCCATATGTAATCTATTTGTCCTTGTATCTTTGTAACCACTTAACTCTTCCTGTTGCAGTATCCTTTTTAGTTGGTCTCTCAGTTCTTTCTGCCCTGTCCTGTCAGCAGCAGATAACCCCAAAATCTCCACATTTTTATCAATATCATCTAATCTCACAATGATGCTACTCTTGATTTTTTACACCAAGCATCCACATTCCTAGTCCGCCCCTTACTCTTTTTTCTAAGGTTTCTCAATCTCCCTTGCCATCTTTCTAAAATGTCCCCTTTATAAGTTTCATCCCAAGTTTTATAGATTAACTCTTTAAACCCCTCTCTCAGAACCCAAGAATTCTCATATCTGAAGATAGGTTCTCCTTTGTTATTCTCCCCAGTATCTAGGAACAAAGGCGTATGATCAGAAATTTCACTAGCAAAAACTTGTAGAATAGACAGTGGATATTTTTCTTCCCAAGCTGGACATTAGTACTTTATCAAGTTTTTCATAAGTAGCGTATTCTAAATTGTTAGCCCAAGTAAATTTTCTGCCATTAAGTGGCAACTCTCTCAGCCTAGCTTGCTCAATGACTGCATTAAACATAAGCTCCATTGATCAGTCTGGACAGGTTTGTTCTTTCCTTTTTCATTTCTAATGATATTAAAATATCCTCCCACTAAACATGGGATAGGATTTTCATGATATAGTCTAGCCAACTCAGCTAGAAACCCTGCTTCCCATTCTAATTGGGCATCTCCATATATTGTGACCAAATTCCAAAGCATTTTGATGTTTTTATCAGACACTAAGATCCTCAGAAAGTAGACACATTTTTCAACATGCACAATATCAAACATATCTTTATTAATTCCAACCAATATTCCCCCAGACATCCCTCTGGGTGGTATCCAATTCCATTCAAAACTCCCTCCCCCCCCCCCCCCTAAATTCTGTAATTCATTCTTAGTAAAATCTTTTTTGATGGTTTCAGAAATACCAACAAAATCAAGTTTATGATCCATAATCATTTCTCACATAACTTTTCTTATGATCTTTATCTATACCTCTAACATTCCAGAAAACTCCTTTCATTTTTTCCTATATTTTCTTTGTACTCTCTAGTTTTTATCTATAAGTTGTATAAAAATCTAGGGAACCAGGGAAGGGTTTTTCTATGTTTATAAGTTCCTTCTCTTCCCTTTCCTCTTCACAACCCCCACACCTACCGAGTGTTTCACACAGCTAAGAGCTAGTGAGCACTCAATACCATTTTTCCTATTTGAGAAAATAGCTCCCAATTTTTTATATTGATCTTCTTTCATGTCAGTATCGAAGTGCTCCATGTAGAGCATAACTCCTCAATATTGACATCTCGAGTGTTTATATGCACTGGTTGTACAAGCCGGCTATTAGGTTGACTCTAGATAACATGTCAAATCCTTATAGCCGATTGTTGGCTACTCTAAGGATTCGACGCTTGGACTGGGGCAGCATACTGTATACTGTATGCTGCATAGATGGCGCAATCTACTTGGCTAGTGGGAAAACTTGCCATTATCCTTATAGCGACCTGAAATAATGGTGGTCATCGATGTGGGTGAATGTGAATTCTTCCCCGGGAGAATGCCGACAAATTCTTCGGCGTCCAAATCGACAGCAGCTTTCATTGATTGCAGCCGCGTCACTGTCTTACGGCACACCTCCCCTCTACCACTCTGTTTCTTTCAAGGCCGAGTAGGACTAGAGTGGGCAAGCGGCAGACGTGTGGATCGTACCGACTACCGGCGAGATGGAGTTGACCGGCGGAGACAGCGGCTGTGCTCGCGGCGGGCTCGTCTGCGTGACCGGCGGCAGCGGTTTCATCGGCTCCTGGCTCGTCCGCCTCCTCCTCGACCGCGGCTACACCGTCCACGCGACCGTCCAGAACCTCCGTATGTATCAAGCTATCCTCCTCTCTCTCTGTGACTGAATCGAGTCGACGCAAGATTGTTTGATCGAATTGCCATTGCAGAGGACGAGGGCGAGACGAAGCACCTGCAGGCTCTGGACGGCGCGGACACGCGCCTCCGGCTGTTCCAGATGGACCTCCTCGACCCCGCGTCCGTCAGGCCGGCGGTCGAGGGCGTCCACGGCGTCTTCCACCTGGCCTCCCCCGTGATACTGCAGCCCGCACGAGACCCCGAGGCAACTACTTTCTCCATAACAACTCCTTATATTGCCGCCGGATAGTTCAGACTTCAGAGTTCCATCACTGCACAGTCTGAATAATATACGCAAGTTAACTTGTTCTGTGCTCCATCGACGCAGAACGAGCTGCTGCTGCCGGCGGTCAACGGCACGCTCAACGTCCTCCGCGCCGCCAAAGACAGCGGCATAAAGCGTGTCGTGCTGGTGTCGTCGCAGACGGCCATGTGTCCGAGTCCCGACTGGCCTGCCGGCAAGGTCATAGATGAAGACTCCTGGGCCGACGCTGAGATCCTCAAGAAACTTGAGGTGCATCATGTCAACGCTTGCAGGATCCAGTTTAGATGCTACTCCCTTAGTGATCTAAACGCTCTTATATTTCTCTACGGAGGCTTTTGGAGTTATGCTGAGTTCCTCTGTCTGAATTTGCAGCTTTGGTACAACGTATCTAAGACGCTGGCAGAGAAGGCTGCGTGGGACTTCGCCGGAGAGGAAGGACTGCAGCTGGCTGTGCTGAATCCGGCGATGGTGCTTGGCCCAACGTTGACCCCAGCAGCTACTCCCAGTCTCCGTCTGCTGATGCTGCTTCTGGGAGGTCAGTCAGTTGCAACAACTCCTGCACTTTTCCGTTGCTTAGTACAGAGTACTCATCTAAGAGTGCAAACTGCAAACTACACTGTCCAGGCGAAAGGCTTGACATGGACCTCTTCTTCATTGGCTGCGTCGATGTCAGAGATGTGGCACAATCTCTGGTAGTGCTCTATGAGAACACGTCAGCGCAGGGACGTCACTTGTGCTTGGAGTCCGCCGCACGGCTCATCGATTTCCACGATCAACTTGCTAATCTTTACCCCGAATTCCCGGTTCAGAGGTGATACATCTACTAGAACCATCCATCACCTCTCCACCAGATGCAGTGTTCTAATGCTGCTGATCTCTTCTTTTTTTACTTCAGGATCCAGGAGGACAAACAGGGCTGGTTGGTGAGATCGAAGGCTCCGTCCAAGAAATTGATCGATCTGGGTGTTCATTTCACCCCATTCGACAAAACTGTCAGTGACACGGTGGATTGCTTAAGGAGCAAAGGGGAAATCTAGCCTGTGACTGTGAACAAATATACATTTTGTGTATGCCAGGTTTGAAGACTGTTGCGGGAAAGTTTTTCTGCTGTATGAGAACTGCCGTCCTGCACGTAACCATGATCAATAATGCATGTTTTCCATTTCATGTTTCAACAGTTCCCTACTTGAACTGAAAGTGTAAAGTGACAAAGGAACCAAGCATCATCATAAAGCAACAAGGAACATCTGAAAAAGCTAAAAATTATGAAGTGTATAGCATAATAGAAAGGAAACAAGTAGTGACAAAAAGAAGTTCAAAGCAAAAGAAATAGGGGAAAGAGAGTTCGGATCTGATCTCTCTTGGGATCCATCCCCTTGCATTCATCTTCTTAACTTTGTTTAATTGGGTAACCTAACAGAAATAATTGCATGATCACCCTCTAGGTCAAAGTTCAAAAACTGATTGAAATGTTATAGTATTTTGAATAGGAGAAACATAGGATCTCGAAACACAAGAATTTTGCTACCGATGTCTTTAGATAGTGCACATGAAACAAACATGGTACTCCCTCCATCCAAAAATACTTGTCATCAAAATGGATAAAAAGAGATGTATCTAGAACTAAAATACATCTAGATACATCCCCTTTTATCTATTTTGATGACAAGTATTTCCGGACGGAGGGAGTAATATATTGGGTGATTAAAGAGAGATAGTAGAGAGAGTGTATGTGCATTGGACTTTCAAAAGGAAAAATATACTAGGATCCAATGAAATTGATGCATAAAAATACATCCCTCAGAAGTTTGACTACATCCCACAAAAATTTGTCAACCCAAATCCCATGACCTGAAGTTTTTTAAGAGAAAAACCTCGAAGGATTGAAACATTGAAGATTTGCTATGAAAATCATACATTTCAAAGCGGCTGAAGATTAATTTATTTTTGAATAAACGAATAAAGAGGTCCCAAGATTTTGACTTGTTGATATCCTAGTCTCAACAAAACCATCTGGTGTTGTCGATCAGTGATTTTGGTTTTGGAATGTTCTTCACATTTTCTTTCTTTGTTTTGGGGGAAACAATGCTCTTCATAACCCAATAATGGATTTTGACGTATGTCTTTTTTCTCTATATTTAGCTTTTGTTTTATAGGAATTGAGGTACTAGATTTCTTTGGACTATGTCCATACTAACCTGATTCCTTAAGATTATTACTATCCTGTGAGAACTCATGGAAAATTCCTTTCCTATTCCTCTGATTTGAAAATTCTCCAAAGCGGTTGAGCCCTAATGCACTAGCAAGTGTTTTTATAGAGCTGAATGTTTTTCAAGTCAAAAGTGGATATTTTCTCCCATAAAGGGTTGACTCATAATATGGCATCGAGAGAACACAAGGACTATGAGCACACACACCTAGCCTCTGCATAATTAGGATGCACTAGCAACATCAACATACACACACAATGAAAAAAACCACGATCTATGAAAGTCATGTTGAAGCGAACTCAGATATACAACAACCATCAACATCAACCACCGCCAATGGCATCATCCGAACTTTGTGAAAAGTGTTTCAACAACAATGCCTCCAAGAAGGGTACGACGTATAAGTGTCGTTGTCGCCCGATCCACTCATGGAGGCTATATCTTGAAAAAAATTCACCCCAAGAATAAGTCCGAGCAAACTCCAAGCAATGTCTCCAACTAGGGTATGATGTGAAACATCACCATTGCCGGCTACAATCAAAGCAGGTCAGATCTAGACTTTTCATTTCAGAGCTCGAAACTCTGTGCTCAAAAGCACCACCAGATATAAGTAACTTTGGTTATCGCCCCACTTTTAATAAAGAAGTCACTCCTGCAAGCCACATTGTCACGCTTCAACAGTCATACATGCCCACAACCCTGACGTGGATAACACCACACACCCAGACATACCACATATACGAGGAGCAAAACATGGCACACTCGCCAGCATCAACAAGGTCACCGCCACCACGAAGATCCCACCAAAAAGGCCATCCATCGGACGCAAACTGCAGACAAAGACCATTGGTACCGCCAAGCACCCCACAGGGTCATCCGATAGCCATGCTCCATCTTCACACGACGTCATCCAACTGCGGCCCAAGACAGGACACCGAGCATGCAAGTAGGCAAAACTGACAGGAAAGCCTTGCAGGCCCATTCTTCCACCGCTTTTCACCATGTGCGATGCTCACGCCATGCAACCGATAGCGCATACTTCGTGTCCACTGGCAGCATGCATAATAGCCAAGCAACCATGTGCTACCACCCGTGTCGATCCACCAATGATTCTCACATTATGTCTACCAACACCTCCTAAGAACTAGGGCGACAATCACCGCCACTGCTGGCTGGGTGAGGCGGGGGTCTCTAATATTGTTTCTTTTTGTGAGGGTCTCTACTATTGTTGACCATTCGCCTCCGCATGCGGCTGCAAATGCAGCCACTACACACCTAGAACATCATCAAAGGAATTGAAAAATACATGATTGGAGGGACATATACACTTGAATCCTGTAGGATTAAGTAGAGAGTGTTTGATGCCACAACCAAAACAAAGGAATTGTACAAAAAGAGTTGCACTGGATGCTAGATTTCCTATGACATGTAGTACACATGATTCCTTAGGAAAAATTTCTATAGGATTCAATTCCATGAACCAAATGACCAATGTAGGAAAATTTTCTAACGATTCTAATCCTTAAAAAGTCTTTGTGAAATTCCTGTGATCATAGGTAGGGATGAAACCGGAGCGCAAACTGGTCGCTATCATATTTGCTTTCATATTTTTTGCAGAAGCAAAAATGAATACAGAAACGCCGAAAATGAATACGAAAACAGATACTACCGAAAACAGTCATGGAGCGAATGCAAAGCGGACACGGATACAGACGTCAACATTGACCGGAACTTAAAAGCGCCTTGAGTCATAGAAAATAAACATAAAAACAAAAATATTTAGTGAAATGTACCTTGGCTACAAAATAATATGATTATGTTAGCAACTTAGTGTAGTATTGTAGCAGTAGTACTGGACAATTGCACATACGATTTAGTTGAGTACGTATATGGTAGTAGAAGTTTGGCCAAATGATCTATTCTGCGCATTGTGTGGTTTGATGGTTGAGCTACAAAGCATCTATAAGCCTATAGTAAAAGCGGAAATTCCATATTCACATAAACGGAAAGTTTTGTTCCCACATTTGTTCCACCGAAAAACATCGTTTCATATTTGTTTTCGTCTTTGCATAAAAATATTCCATTTCCATTTCTGTTTTGCAGCTTCGTGTCTCCGTTTTCATATTTCCTCTCCGTTTTCGTTCTTCCAAAGACGGAAAGTTCCCACTTCATTTTCATCCCTAATCTAATCATAGGCATAGCAGCCCTCCGAGGTATGCGTGATACGGAACTTGGAACAGTTGAGCCCCACATCAGCCCCACGTGACACGCCACAACATCAAAAGAAAATGTACTACTACTAGAAGTCTATAATACACTAGCAAGTGGCAAAAGCTTCAAAGTTGGGTCACTTGATTTGATGCGCCGGCCTGACCCGGAGCATCACTTCATAAGACCTCCCTCCCGCGCAACCTGGGAGAAAAGGATAACCGCTCCAACAAAGGCTGCCTGCCAATAGATCAAGAGCATCTCCTGCTCCCTCTCCTACCCCCTCCAAAGAAAAGCATCTCTCGCGCATAGAATAGATTCATCCACACGCATACCTAGCCTCGATCTTAAACTACAGTGGCTTGTGGGTTTTCTCCGCCGCCATGGCTCCCCTGCCTCTTCTTCCTCAGGTCCTGGTTCCAGTCCTCGTCCTGCTCTGTCTCTCTCCGGCCTGCGCTGCCCGGAGGGTCTCGGTGGCGGTCTACTACGAGACGCTGTGCCCGTTCTGCTCGGGCTTCGTCGTGAACGACCTTGCCAGGATCTTCCGGAACGGCCTCTCCTCCAATGTCGACCTCCGGCTCGTCCCTTTCGGCAATGGGCGCGTCTCGCCCGACGGATCCATGACCTGCCAGGTCCGCTCTCCATCGTAGGCCTCATGTCCTTCATTACGAGTTCGTTCTTTGCATTATCTCCTCGGAGTATTTACCTCTGCTGGGTTTCTTAATTTTGCAGCATGGGGAGGATGAGTGCCGACTCAACGCCATACAAGCTTGCGTTATCAGTGTCTGGCCTGATGCGGTAATGCCTCTTCATGCATATACCCTCTGTTTTTTTAATCTAATTCATGTTTTAGCGTGTAATAATTCAGTAAT
The DNA here is from genome assembly GCF_018294505.1 of Triticum aestivum. Lineage (NCBI taxonomy): Eukaryota > Viridiplantae > Streptophyta > Magnoliopsida > Poales > Poaceae > Triticum > Triticum aestivum. Next base: position 613,159,336 of record NC_057801.1, read on the forward strand.
TGTCCATCTATGATAAATCTCTCGAGCTCATCTGTCACTCAGATCAACTGAATTTAAGGCAGTGCACTAAGCAGTGTCAGTGTGCTTTCTCCTGAATACAGGAACGGCATTTCCCTTTCATATATTGCATCGAGCATTTGGCTCTGACTCAGAAATGGGGCGCGTGGCAGTCATGCTTTCACGAAGCTGGTCTGGTCTCTCAGCCTGTCTTGGACTGCTACAACTCAGGATACGGTAGGCAGGTGAGTTGACTGTTGGGTTGGCCAATGGCAGTCGATCCTCTCTAATCATCTGATAACAAACAACTGAATTTGCAGCTCGAACTCCGGTATGCGGCAGAGACGAATGCTCTCCAGCCCCCTCATAAGTTTGTGCCTTGGGTGGTCGTGAATGGGAGACCCCTTGGCGATGTGAGTTGCCGCTTACTTTCATCGGAGAAACACTTTCCTGAATTTATCGGTCTGATTTGGCGTTACCTGTCATTCTGCAAGGATTACACCAATTTCGAAGCCTACGTTTGCAACGCTTATGACGGCGAACTTCCAGAGGCATGCAGGGGAAAGCACCTGCAAATTGCTCAGCACACAAGAGCAAGCCCAGGACACAAGGTTTGCCCCCGTTAACTGAACTGTCAACTAGTCTTTTTTGTTTCAGTATAAGATGCTGCATTTCTGCTGGTCTGCTGGGTCTAGATGTATTGACTTACAGGAAACGTGTTTGCTTCTACTGAAACAATTTCAATGACGGTTTTTTCTTTCTTTTTGCAATGACAATGACAGTCGATGCGTCATGCCTTTGAGCGACAAGAATCTGCTTACAATTTATGGAAGCCTAGTTTTCTTCTTCTTTTGTTTTTGGGCATGGGCACTTCACTTCGCATTGTTATATTCAGAGACATTCCTGATTGGGTTTCATGCTCTTATAACACAGAGGAATCCAAGAGAGTTGGCCATTGTACTTGCTTTTTGCATCGCTCTCTGGTTCTGAAGCGCTACTTCATCAAGATTAACCCAAACTTTCCGGAGACAGGTCAAGATAGTCCACTAACAAATACTAGCAGTAGCTGCATATATTGAAACGGGAAATTGTACATCCTTTAAAATAGTTATTGTTGCTTTCATTTTACGGAAAAGGCAGACGCTCTGTTCAATTCATATTAAGATAGAAAAATAGGAGAATGAGTAGAAGAGTTATTTACTAAAGCATAAAGAGCAAAGAACAATTTTAAAAAGAAAGAAAAGACAATAAAGCCGTTAGATTTCGGGCATGAATGCCAACGACCTATGGTTGATGTCCTCACTCAGAAGATAGTCCACATCGAGCACGGTTAAAGCAACTCTAGCAGAGTTGCCAAGTGGACAGACTCCGTACTGTATATAGAGCATGCTCCATATTCATATGGAGATTGCCGAGGTAAAGTGCAAACACATAATCGCCATAAAAACACGTTACATAATATATTTTTTTCCCCGCGTGGGATCCGTTTATCAATGGCTAGAAGACACCATCCTTCCTCACCTCGACAATGAAAGTTTTTAAATTAGGATTTCAACATGGATTAACTAAATGAATTTCAAGAAGGATTACAACTAGGATTTGAACAACCTTGGGCACTACGATTCTCTACTAAATGAACTACGAGCTCTTCTTCCTCTAGAAAGTGACCTCAGACGCGTGGGGGGGGGGGGGGGGGGGGGGGGGTCGGCTGCCGCGACTTCCGCAGCCACGCGATCAATGAACAATTGGACATCTTGGATGTGGATACAACCACAGTTTTAAGGTTGGCGTGAGCGTGCCTTCCATCCATTTCAACGCAGGCAGCTGCCGAGATGTGGTCGAAATACTTGAGGGTTGTGGGGAGGTGGGCGCGGCTGAAAGCTGATTCAGCCTTATTGCGTGTGTCGTCCTCAACCCACTCGGAGTAGTCACACGCCCTCTCCTAGAAATCTCTCTCGGTGCGGTCCTCTTCGGTCTCGCTAAGGAAAGGTCCGTGGAGAGTGCGCAACAACATCGACATGGTCAATGGTGGTGATTGTGGCGGCGACGAGGAAGGGCAAAAAGAGGGGCGGGGTCGCGGCTGGCTCAGGTGGCAATGAGGGTGAGTGCGACAGCAACGGCGATGGTGGTTTTTTATACCTGCAAATGAGTGTGTGCTTGCGCTCGCAGAAGTTGTTGGCATTCCCCTAGGTGTAAGGGTGAAGTAGAACAATAGCAAGTATTTTCATCAGTTAAAGAACCAGAATTATCAATCCAGTAGGAGCTTCTCCCAGCGAACAAAGTAAGCAGCACCTGCACACAACACACATAACAACTTGTCCCCAACACGGCAAGAGGGTTGTCGAGCCCCTTGTCATGCAAGTCACAAGATTAAACACAATACATAGAGATAATAGGTAGCAAAGTAAAACGAATCAGTAATGGAGAATAGATCCAAGGGCCATATGTTCATTAGTGACATCTCTCACAAACAATCAAGTGACATGGTAAACAAATTACATTGAGCACCAATTAATATTGCAATATTTATGACTATGATCATTCATGGTATAATTTTGTATAGGCATCACGTTCGTGATAAGGACACCGTTAATCTAACTGCATCTATTACTGATACTCTACCCCAAAACCTCTATCCATCATGCATCTCGAGATATTAAGTTTACAAGAAACTGAGCATCGCAATAAGCAAGATGACATAATGTAGACATCAATCAATATGCCGAAACGTCGTCGTTTTATACTTAGAGGCAACAATACAAATACATGTCTTGTCCCTTTCTGTCAGTGAGATACACACTACTAGGAAAAACCTTATACACAGAATCTTAGCAGCAGTGCGGCACAAAAAGAAGCGCTACTGCTAACTAGCAGTAGCGCAGGTACATTACACTTGCTACGGATACAAATTTAGCAGTAGCACATGCGAGCTAAACCGCGCTGCTACAAAAATCGACCGACAGTATCTACCAACCAAAGTTTAGCAGCAGTGCTGTGTCACGACACGCGCTACTGCTAATGCAATAGTAGTAGCATGCTTTTTACTTCGGTCGCTGCTGCTAATTTTAAAATTGGTCATATGGTTGGCCCCGCTTAGCAGTAGCACGTGTGAAAAGCGTGCTGCTGCTACGCTCTTATCAGTAGCGCATTTTGCCTCCCACGCTACTGCTAAGACACAGCACACCACCACACCCCCCCCCCGTCCTCCCCTCCCCCATCTTCTCTCTTCCCTTTCCCCTACCTACCACATCCTCTCTCTCTCACTCTTCTTCTTCCTCAATACTTCTCCCCCCATTACTCTCCCTCTTCTACCTACCTTTCTCTCTCTTCATTACTCCTAGCTAACTACACCACCTCCATTAATGCATCTCCTTTCCCTTTTTCCTTCCCCCTCCACTAGTTGAAGTTTTCTCCTCCCAAATTAGCTAGCTAGGTAGATGTAACATTTAGTTAAGTGGCCTATTTGTCCCCTAACTAGATCTATCTTTGTCAAGAAGAGCTTTGTGCACTTTTGATCTCCCTACATCATCATCTCCACTGTGTGCTCGATCTCGAGATAGAGGTGATTAAACTTTCATGCTTTTGCAAAATGGAAATATGTGTATGTGTGTGTGATATGATAATTGGGCGATATGATGGAAATTGTGTGTGTGACATGAGTTGACGCCAAATTGTGCTTTTGAGTTGCCTATGTTTTGCCGAAATGTCGATTTATTTCCATTTCGGCAAATTTCGGGCAAACTCTAGATCTATATGTCCTATTTTTAGGGAAGGTCGTGTCGAATTTTTGTATGACTTTGATGCATGCACGTATTTTTATAATCAATCTGTTTATTATTACCGTGCAGACGTTCATGTCAGTGGAACGATGGTGGACAGGTGGTTGCGGTCGGCGGTGCAGGACATGAAAGAAAATAACCTGACAGAGGTTTTATGTCCGTGTCGAAAATGCAAAGGAATAGTTTGGCTCGACCCCTATGACGATGGTCGTGTCGAAGTGCACCTGCTCATGACTGGTTTCATGGATGACTATACTCGGTGGATAATTGAAGATGAGGATGACGATGTTGAGGACGCCGACGGGGCACGCAATGATGACACGGGGCAAGACGAAGAGATGATCGATAATGGCGGCGGGGAAGAGGCCGGCGGAGAAGGGGTCGGACATGGCGAAGGAGATGGGGTCGGACATGTCGGCGGAGAGAACATGGACTCCACGCAGCAGAGTTCGTCGGTACTAAGTTCAATCGTGCGGGGCCCTCATGTTCAAGCACTGCTTCGCAAGGAGAAGAGTACTAAGAGAGCTGCTTCTAGAGAGGAGGCTAAGCTGCAGCAACTGGTGGTAGACTCGAACACTCCATTGTATGATGGTTGCAATCCTGAGGTGACCCGCTTGAGTTTCACGCTCCAACTCTTGAAGACGAACGCTAAAAACAAATGGACCGACACTAGCCTCGATGAGCATCTCAAGTACCTAAAGGATGTTCTTCCCGCGGGGAATCTATGTCCTACTAGTGTTGATGAGGCCAAGAAGATCGTGTGCCCTCTTAATCTGCCGCACGTTAGATACCATGCATGCATCAACAATTGCATAATTTATCGGAAGGAGCACGCGGAAAAAACAAGTTGTCCGATGTGCAATGCTTCTCGGTACAAGAAGGCCGGGAAGAAATGTCCCCAGAAAGTTGTATGGTACTTACCAATCACTCCCTGGCTCCAGCGGTATTTCATAGATCCCAAGGAAGCAAAGCTAATGCGCTGGCACGCGGAGAGGAAGAAGCCCAACGATGGAGATGATCAAGCTGAGACACGTCAAGGATGGAAGCCAGTGGAGAGCGTTGAACAGCTTCTATCGGCATTTCGAATGTGATGCAAGGAACATCGTGCTCGGTGCGTGTACCGATGGCATGAATCAGTTTGGGAACTAGAACACCAACCATAGCACATGGCCCGTGTTTGTATGGATGTACAACCTCCCCCCTGGTTGTGCATGAAGTCGAAGTACATTCACATGAGCATGCTGATTCAAGGGCCGAAACAACCAGGAAATACTATTAATCTATATCTAGGGCTACTTCAAGAGGAGTTAGACATGTTATGGAAAACACCGGCCAAGACATGGGACACCAGCAAAGGAGAGTATTTCTACATGAGAGTCGTGCTGATCACGACGGTGCACGACTATCTCAGTTATGGATATGTCACAGGCCAGGTGTGCCATGGATATTGCGGATGCACGCGCTGCATGGATGATACGATGTCTCAGCAGCTAACGTCAAGGAAAGATGGCGGGTCTGGGAAAATCGTGTACATGGGGCATCGAAGATGGATCGAACCGGACGACCCGTGGAGAAACCGTGGAGATCTATTCAATGATCATGCTGAGCATTGAGGACCTCCACATAAGCGGAGGGGTGCCAAAATCGATGAGCTATTGAAAAACTGGAAGCAGTGCCCCGCGCCGGGAAAGACGATGAAAAAGGCGCCGGAGCCGCTGCTAAAGGTATGGAAGACGAGGTCTGTGTTCTGGGACTTGGAGTACTGGCACAAACTCGATACATCTCATTGCCTTGATCAAATGCATATCTATAAGAATGTCCTTGAGAGCTTGCTCGCGACACTGATGAACATGCCGGATAAGACCAAGGATGGGCCGAAGGCAAGAAAAGACTTGCAAGATTTGAATATCAGGGAAGATCTGCACATGCCGCCCCCTAAAAAGTCAGACAAGACAGAGACGGAGACAGAGGCGCGGGAGAAGAAGGGCAAGAAAATAAAGGAAGAGGATTATTGCCCCCCTTCTTGCTTCACCTTAAGTCAGGCTGAGACCGATCAATTCTTTAAGTGCCTTACCGGAGTCAAAGTTAGTTCCAGTTACTGTGGCAAGATAAGCAGGTATCTAGACACGGACAAGAAAAAGTTCAACGAGATGAAGTCCCATGACTGTCATGTGATGATGATGCAGATACTGTTGGAAATATGCCCTAGAGGCAATAATAAATGGATTATTAATATATTTCCTTGTTCATGATAATTGTCTTTTATTCATGCTATAATTGTATTATCCGGAAATTGTAATACACGTGTGAATACATAGACCACAATACGTCCCTAGTAAGCCTCTAGTTGACTAGCTCGTTGGTCAACAGATAGTCATGGTTTCCTGATTATGGACATTAGATGTCATTGACAACTGGATCACGTCATTAGGAGAATGACGTGATGGACAAGACCCAATCCTAAGCATAGCACAAGATCGTGTAGTTCGTTTTGCTAGAGCTTTTCCAATGTCAAGTATCTCTTCCTTAGACCATGAGATCGTGTAACTCCCGGATACCGTAGAAGTGATTTGGGTGTACCAAACATCACAACATAACTGGGTGACTATAAAGGTGCACTACAGGTATCTCCGAAAGTGTCTGTTGGGTTGACACGGATCGAGGCTGGGATTTGTCACTCCGGATTACGGAGAGGTATCACTGGGCCCACTCGGTAGTGCATCATCATAATGAGCTCAAAGTGACCAAGTGTCTGGTCACGGGATCATGCATTACGGTATGAGTAAAGTGACTTGCCGGTAACGAGACTGAACGAGGTATTGGGATACCGACGATCGAGTCTCGGGCAAGTAACATACCGTCTGACAAAGGGAATTGCATACGGGGTTGATTGAATCCTCGACATCGTGGTTCATCCGATGACATCATCGAGGAGCATGTGGGAGCCAACATGGGTATCTAGATCCCGCTGTTGGTTATTGACCGGAGAGCCGTCTCGGTCATGTCTGCGTGTCTCCCGAACCCGTAGGGTCTACACACTTAAGGTTCGGTGACGCTAGGGTTATTAGGAAGACTTGTATGTGATTACCGAATGTTGTTCGGAGTCCCAAATGAGATCCCGGATGTCACGAGGAGTTCTGAAAGGGTCCGGAGGTAAAGATTTATATATGGGAAGTTGTCATGCGGACACCGGAAAGTTTCGGAGGCATATCGGTATTGTACCGGGGCCACCGGAGGGGTTCCGGGGGTCCACCGGGAGGGGACACCCCTCTTGGTGGGCCACATGGGCCGCGTGGGGCAGGGAACCAGCCCCCGGAGGGTTGGGCGCCCCCCCTTGGGCCCTTGCGCCTAGGGTTGGGGGGGACCTTAAGGGGGGCGCACCCCCTTTGCTTGGGGGGCAAGCCCCCTCCCTGGCCGCCGCCCCCCCCCTCTAGATCTCATCTAGAGGGGGCCGGCCCCCTTCCCCCTTCCCCTATAAATAGAGGGGCGAGGGGAGGGCTGAACACCTGATCAAAGGCGCAGCCCCTCCCCTCCCCAACACCTCTCCTCCTCCGTTGTGCGCTTGGCGAAGCCCTGTCAGAGTACTGCCTCTCCACCATCAGCACGTGGGGGGGGGGGACCCTAAGGGGGGCGCACCCCCTTTGCTTGGGGGGCAAGCCCCCTCCCTGGCCGCCGCTCCCCCCTCTAGATCTCATCTAGAGGGGGCCGGCCCCCTTCCCCCTTCCCCTATAAATAGAGGGGCGAGGGGAGGGCTGAACACGTGATCAAAGGCGTAGCCCCTCCCCTCCCCAACACCTCTCCTCCTTCGTTGTGCGCTTGGCGAAGCCCTGTCGGAGTACTGCCTCTCCACCATCATCACGCCGTCGTGCTGCTGCTGGAGCCTTCTTCCTCAACCTCTCCTTCCCCCTTGCTGGATCAAGAAGGAGGAGACGTCGTCCGTACCGTACGTGTGTTGAACGCGGAGGTGCTGTCCGTTCAGCACTTGGTCATCGGTGATCTGAATCACGGCGAGTACGACTCCATCATCACCGTTCCCTCGAACGCTTCCGCACGCGATCTACAAGTGGTATGTAGATGCAATCTCTCTCCCATGACTCGTTGCTTAGATGAACTCATAGATGGATCTTGGTGAAACCGTAGGAAAATTTTTATTTTCTGCAACGTTCCCCAACAGTGGCATCATGAGCTAGGTCTATGCGTAGTTCTCTATTGCACGAGTAGAACACAATTTTGTTGTGGGCGTAGATCTTGTCAACTTGCTTGCCGCTACTAGTCTTTTCTTGCTTCAGCGGTATTGTGGGATGAAGCGGCCCGGACCGACCTTACACGTACGCTTACATGAGACAGGTTCCACCGACTAACATGCACTAGTTGCATAAGGTGGCTAGCGGGTGTCTGTCTCTCCTACTTTAGTTGGAGCGGATTAGATGAAAAGGGTCCTTATGAAGGGTAAATAGAAGTTGACAAAATCACGTTGTGGTTATTCGTAGGTAAGAAAACGTTCTTGCTAGAACCCAATTGCAGCCATGTAAAAGATGCAACAACAATTAGAGGATGTCTAACTTGTTTTTGCAGCAATTGTCATGTGATGTGATATGGCCAGAAGTTGTGATGAATGGTGAATGATATATTGTGATGTATGAGATCATGTTCTTGTAATAGGAATCACGACTTGCATGTCGATGAGTATGACAACCGGCAGGAGCCATAGGAGTTGTCTTTAATTTTTGTATGACCTGCGAGTCATTGAAGAACGCCATGTAAATTACTTTACTTTATTGCTAAACGCGTTAGCCATAGAAGTAGAAGTAGTCGTTGGCGTGACAACTTCATGAAGACACAATGATGGAGATCATGATGATGGAGATCATGGTGTCATGCCGGTGACGAAGATGATCATGGAGCCCTGAAGATGGAGATCAAAGGAGCTATATGATATTGGCCATATCATGTCACTACTATATAATTGCATGTGATGTTTATTATGTTTTATGCATCTTGTTTACTTAGAACGGCGGTAGTAAATAAGATGATCCCTTATAATAATTTCAAGAAAGTGTTCCCCCTAACTGTGCACCGCTGCTAAAGTTCGTCGTTTCGAAGCACCACGTGATGATTGGGTGTGATAGATCCTTACGTTCACATACAATGGGTGTAAGACAGATTTACACATGCAGAACACTTAGGGTTAACTTGATGAGCCTAGCATGTACAGACATGGCCTCGGAACACAAAGACCGAAAGGTCGAACATGAGTCGTATGGAAGATACGATCAACATGGAGATGTTCATCGATGATGACTAGTCCGTCTCACGTGATGATCGGACACGGCCTAGTCGACTCGGATCGTGTAACACTTAGATGACTAGAGGGATGTCTAATCTAAGTGGGAGTTCATTAAATAATTTGATTAGATGAACTTAATTATCATGAACTTAGTCTAAAACTTTTGCAAATTATGTCTTGTAGATCAAATGGCCAACGCTCACGTCAACATGAACTTCAACGCGTTCCTAGAGAAAACCAAGCTGAAAGATGATGGCAGCAACTATTCGGACTGGGTCCGGAACCTGAGGATCATCCTCATAGCAGCCAAGAAAGACTATGTCCTAGATGCACCGCTAGGTGAAGCACCCATCCCAGAGAACCAAGACGTTATGAACACTTGGCAATCACGTGCTGATGATTACTCCCTCGTTCAGTGCGGCATGCGTTACAGCTTAGAACCGGGGCTCCAAAAGCGTTTTGAGAAGCACGGAGCATATGAGATGTTCGAGGAGCTGAAAATGGTTTTCCAAGCTCATGCCCGGGCCGAGAGATATGAAGTCTCCGACAAGTTCTATAGTTGTAAGATGGAGGAAAACAGTTCTGTCAGTAAGCACATACTCAAAATGTCTGGGTTGTACAACCGCCTGTCCCAGTTGGAGATCAACCTCCCGGAAGAGGCGGTCATTGACAAAATCCTTCAGTCGCTCCCACCGAGCTACAAGAGCTTTGTGTTGAACTACAATATGCAGGGGATGGTGAAGACCATTCCTGAAGTATTCTCAATGCTGAAGTCAGCAGAGGTTGAAATCAAGAAAGAACATCAAGTGTTGATGGTCAATAAGACCACTAAGTTCAAAACGGGCAAGGGTAAGAAGAACTTCAAGAAGGACGGCAAAGATGTTGCCACGCCCGGTAAGCAGGTTGCCGGGAAGAAGTCAAAGAATGGACCCAAGCCTGAAACTGAGTGCTTTTATTGCAAGGGGAAGGGTCACTGGAAGCGGAACTACCCCAAATACTTAGCGGACAAGAAGGCCGGCAACACTAAAGGTATATTTGATATACATGTAATTGATGTGTACCTTACCAGTACTCGTAGTAACTCCTGGGTATTTGATACCGGTGCCGTTGCTCACATTTGTAACTCACAGCAGGAGCTGCGGAATAAGCGGAGACTGGCGAAGGACGAGGTGACGATGCGCGTCCGGAATGGTTCCAAGGTCGATGTGATCGCCGTCGACACGCTACCTCTACATTTACCTACGTGATTAGTTTTAAACCTCAATAATTGTTATTTAGTGCCAAGTTTGAGCATGAACATTGTATCTGGATCTCGTTTGATACGAGATGGCTACTCATTTAAATCCGAGAATAATGGTTGTTCTATTTATATGAGAGATATGTTCTATGGTCATGCCCCGATGGTCAATGGTTTATTCTTAATGAATCTCGAACATAATGTTACACATATTCATAGTGTGAATACCAAAAGATGTAAAGTTGATAACGATAGTCCCACATACTTGTGGCACTGCCGCCTTGGTCACATTGGTGTCAAGCGCATGAAGAAGCTCCATGCTGATGGACTTTTAGAGTCTCTAGATTATGAATCATTTGACACATGCGAACCATGCCTCATGGGCAAAATGACCAAGACCCCGTTCTCCGGAACAATGGAGCGAGCAACCAACTTGTTGGAAATCATACATACCGATGTGTGCGGTCCAATGAGCATTGAGGCTCGCGGAGGATATCGTTATGTTCTCACTCTCACTGATGACTTGAGTAGATATGGGTATGTCTACTTGATGAAACACAAGTCTAAGACCTTTGAAAAGTTCAAGGAATTTCAGAATGAAGTAGAGAATCAACGTGACCGAAAGATGAAGTTCTTACGATCGGATCGTGGAGGAGAATATTTAAGTCACGAATTTGGTACACACTTAAGAAAATGTGGAATCGTTTCACAACTCACGCCGCCTGGAACACCTCAGCGTAACGGTGTGTCCGAACGTCGTAATCGCACTCTATTGGATATGGTGCGATCTATGATGTCTCTTACCGATTTACCGCTATCATTTTGGGGATACGCTCTAGAGACAGCTACATTCACTTTAAATAGGGCACCGTCTAAATCCGTTGAGACGACACCGTATGAATTATGGTTTGGGAAGAAACCTAAGCTGTCGTTTCTAAAAGTTTGGGGATGTGATGCTTATGTCAAGAAACTTCAACCTGAAAAGCTCGAACCTAAGTCGGAAAAATGCGTCTTCATAGGATACCCTAAGGAAACCATTGGGTATACCTTCTACTTAAGATCCAAGGGCAAGATCTTTGTTGCCAAGAACGGATCCTTTCTGGAAAAAGAGTTTCTCTCGAAAGGAGTAAGTGGGAGGAAAGTAGAACTCGATGAAGTACTACCTCTTGAACCGGAAAGTACTGTAGCTCAGGAAAACGTTCCTGTGGTGCCTACACCGACTGGAGAGGAAATTAATGATGATGATCAAGGTACTTCTGATCAAGTTGCTACTGAACTTCGTAGGTCCACAAGGACACTTTCCACACCAGAGTGGTATGGCAACCCTGTCCTGGAAATCATGTTGTTAGACAACGGTGAACCTTTGAACTATGAAGAAGCGATGGCGGGCCCAGATTCCAACAAATGGCTAGAAGCCATGAAATCCGAGATATAATCCATGTATGAAAACAAAGTATGGACTTTGACTGACTTGCCGGATGATTGGCGAGCGATAGAAAACAAATGGATCTTTAAGAAGAAGACGGACGCGGATGGTAATGTCACCATCTATAAAGCTCGACTTGTCGCTAAGGGTTATCGGCAAGTTCAAGGGATTGACTACGATGAGACTTTCTCTCCCGTAGCGAAGCTTAAGTCCGTCCGAATCATGTTAGCAATTGCCGCATACTATGATTATGAGATATGGCAGATGGACGTCAAAACGGCATTCCTTAACGGGCATCTTAAGGAAGAACTGTATATGATGCAGCCGGAGGGTTTTGTCAATCCTAAGAATGCTAACAAAGTGTGCAAGCTCCAGCGATCCATTTATGGGCTGGTGCAAGCATCTCGGAGTTGGAACCTTCGTTTTGATGAGATGATCAAAGCGTTTGGGTTTATGCAGACTTACGGAGAAGCCTGCGTTTACAAGAAAGTGAGTGGGAGCTCTGTAGCATTTCTCATATTATATGTAGATGACATACTTTTGATGGGAAATGATATAGAATTCTTGGACAACATTAAGGCCTACTTGAATAAGTGTTTTTCAATGAAGGACCTTGGAGAAGCTGCTTACATATTAGGCATCAAGATCTATAGGGATAGATCGAGACGCCTCATAGGTCTTTCACAAAGCACATACCTTGATAAGATTTTGAAGAAGTTCAAAATGGAATAATCCAAGAAAGGGTTCTTGCCTGTACTGCAAGGTGTGAGATTGAGCTTGGCTCAATGCCCGACCGCAGCAAAAGATAAAGAAGAGATGAGCGTCATCCCCTATGCCTCAGCCATAGGATCTATTATGTATGCCATGTTGTGTACCAGACCTGATGTAAACCTTGTCGTAAGTTTGGTAGGAAGGTACCAAAGTAATCCCGGCAAGGAACACTAGACAGCGGTCAAGAATATCCTGAAGTACCTAAAAAGGACAAAGGACATGTTTCTCGTTTATGGAGGTGATAAAGAGCTCGTCGTAAAGGGTTACGTCGATGCTAGCTTCGACACAGATCTGGATGACTCTAAGTCACAAACCGGATACGTGTATATGTTGAATGGTGGAGCAGTAAGCTGGTGCAACTGCAAGCAGAGCGTCGTGGCGGGATCTACATGTGAAGCGGAGTACATGGCAGCCTCGGAGGCAGCGCATGAAGCAATTTGGGTGAAGGAGTTCATCACCGACCTAGGAGTCATACCCAATGCGTTGGGGCCGATCAAACTCTTCTGTGACAACACTGGAGCTATTGCCCTTGCCAAGGAGCCCAGGTTACATAAGAAGACCAGGCACATCAAGCATCGCTTCAACTCCATCCGTGAAAATGTTCAAGATGGAGACATAGATATTTGCAAAGTACATATGGATCTGAATGTCGCAGATCCGTTGACTAAACCTCTCTCGCAAGCAAAACATGATCAACACCAGAACTCTATGGGTGTTCGATTCATCACAATGTAACTAGATTACTGACTCTAGTGCAAGTGGGAGACTGTTGGAAATATGCCCTAGAGGCAATAATAAATGGATTATTATTATATTTCCTTGTTCATGATAATTGTCTTTTATTCATGCTATAATTGTATTATCCGGAAATCGTAATACACGTGTGAATACATAGACCACAATACGTCCCTAGTAAGCCTCTAGTTGACTAGCTCGTTGGTCAACAGATAGTCATGGTTTCCTGATTATGGACATTAGATGTCATTGATGGACAAGACCCAATCCTAAGCATAGCACAAGATCGTGTAGTTCGTTTTGCTAGATCTTTTCCAATGTCAAGTATCTCTTCCTTAGACCATGAGATCGTGTAACTCCCGGATACCGTAGAAGTGCTTTGGGTGTACCAAACGTCACAACGTAACTGGATGACTATAAAGGTGCACTACAGGTATCTCCGAAAGTGTCTGTTGGGTTGACACGGATCGAGGCTGGGATTTGTCACTCCGGATTATGGAGAGGTATCACTGGGCCCACTCGGTAGTGCATCATCATAATGAGCTCAAAGTGACCAAGTGTCTGGTCACGGGATCATGCATTACGGTATGAGTAAAGTGACTTGCCGGTAACGAGACTGAACGAGGTATTGGGATACCAACGATCGAGTCTCGGGCAAGTAACATACCGTCTGACAAAGGGAATTGCATACGGGGTTGATTGAATCCTCGACATCGTGGTTCATCCGATGACATCATCGAGGAGCATGTGGGAGCCAACATGGGTATCCAGATCCTGCTGTTGGTTATTGACCGGAGAGCCGTCTCGGTCATGTCTGCGTGTCTCCCGAACCCGTAGGGTCTACACACTTAAGGTTCGGTGACGCTAGGGTTATTAGGAAGACTTGTATGTGATTACTGAATGTTGTTCGGAGTGAGATCCCGGACGTCACGAGGAGTTCCGGAAGGGTCCGGAGGTAAAGATTTATATATGGGAAGTTGTCATGCGGACACCGGAAAGTTTCGGAGGCATATCGGTATTGTACCGGGGCCACCGGAGGGGTTCCGGGGGTCCACCGGGAGGGGCCACCCCTCTTGGTGGGACATATGGGCCGCGTGGGGCAGGGAACCAGCCCCTGGAGGGCTGGGCGCCCCCCCCCCCTTGGGCCCATGCGCCTAGGGTTGGGGGGGAACCCTAAGGGGGGCGCACTCCCTTTGCTTGGGGGGCAAGCCCCCTCCCTGGCCGCCCCCCCCCTCTAGATCTCATCTAGAGGGGGCCGGCCCCCTTCCCCCTTCCCCTATAAATAGAGGGGCGAGGGGAGGGCTGAACACCTGATCAAAGGCGCAGCCCCTCCCCTCCCCAACACCTCTCCTCCTTCGTTGTGCGCTTGGCGAAGCCCTGTCGGAGTACTGCCTCTCCACCATCATCACGCCGTCGTGCTGCTGCTGGAGCCTTCTTCCTCAACATCTCCTTCCCCCTTGCTGGATCAAGAAGGAGGAGATGTCGTCCGTACCGTACGTGTGTTGAAAGCGGAGGTGCTGTCCGTTCAGCACTTGGTCATCGGTGATCTGAATCACGGCGAGTACGACTCCATCATCACCGTTCCCTCGAACGCTTCCGCACACGATGTACAAGTGGTATGTAGATGCAATCTCTCTCCCATGACTCATTGCTTAGATGAACTCATAGATGGATCTTGGTGAAACCGTAGGAAAATTTTTATTTTCTGCAACGTTCCCCAACAGATACTACATGTTGCCCTTAGAGGGATAATGGACAAGCACGTCCGTGACACGCTTATTGGTCTCTGCAACTTTTTCGATGTCATCTCTCGATAGTCGATCAGTGTGAAGCAACTCCTAAGGCTACAGGAAGAGATCGTTGTGATACTGAATGAGCTTGAGATGTACTTCCCGCCCGCGTTCTTTGACGTGATGGTGCTTCTGTGTGTCCATATTGTGGACGACATTATAGACCTGGGGCCGTCATTCCTGCACAACATGATGCCATTTGAGAGGATGAATGGGATCATCAAATGATTCATTCATAACATGTCCCGACCGGATGGAAGCATCGTCTAGGGCTATCTGGCACAAGAGTGCATCTCTTTTTGTGAGAATTTTCTATATGGCGCAGACCAGCCGCCTGGTGTTAGTGTTGGTTTGCCCGTTAACAAGCATGATGGGAGGCTCGAAGGAGAAGGTCACTCCAACGGTCGCAGGGAGCTGCATGTGGCATACTCCAATCGACGCAGCGACTTTGACAGAGCAAACTTGGTAGTGCTACAACACCTAGACAAGGTAGATCCTTTCGTGGCACTGCATAAAGAAATTATCGCAAAGAAGTATCATGCCGGGGGGTATGTAGGACGGATGCCAAAGTTACTAGAGAGCACAACTCCACTTTCCTACATTGGTTCAAAGAGCATATTATTGTTAATCCCTGGGAGGAGGGCTCTAAGGACGGATTGCTCATATACGCCTTAGCACATGGCCCCTCGCCCAACCTCGTAACCTATCAGGCATACGATATCAACGGATACACGTTCTACACAGAGGCCAAATATACGGACAGTGATGATCAAAACTCAGGGGTGATGATGTAATGCATGACCGGCAGCGGCAACGGCGCAACTAAAAGATTTTACGAAAGGGTCAAGGAGATCTGGGAGCTTGACTACTCTGGACTGCACAACAAGACGATGTTCCGTGTTAGATGGGCTAAGAATGTTGAAAGAGAAAACCAGAATTTCACTACCATGACTATACCCGACGCCAAGAGCGCTACCGTGAACGCTATCGCAAAAAACGAGCCATGGGTACACGCTAAGCACGTGACACAATGCTTCTTCATAACCGACCCGCGCAATCCCAACCGTGTTGTCATGAGGAGAGGCAAAAGGAACATCATTGGAACGGATGGAGTCGCCAACGAGGAAGACTACGACTAGTATGGAAACCCAATGAGGAAAGATGACGATGATGATGAAGTATACGTCAAAAGAAGAATCAATATTGCATTACCTAAGAAAAATTGTACTCCATGGAAAAGGAAAAGTCACAATGAGGGGCTCAATTATTCTTCAACAAACAAGAAAGGAAAGAAGCTGACTCAAAAACGAAAATGTCAACGCTGAGGAACCGTATGTTATCGGTCAAATGATGTAAGATATATGTTCCTATTTTGTATACACACTTAGCCATTATTATGCATGTGTCCAATGATGTAATATATATGTTCCTATTTTGTATACATACTTAACCATCAAATGATGCAATATATATCGCCTTCCCTTCGTTCACTACTCTTGGAAAAAAAGAAAAGAAAAGTGAGAGAAAATAAAGGAAAAGAAAATAGAAGGAAACAAACAAGAAAACTGCTATATAGGTACTGGTTATAGCAACATCGCTTTTGTGAGAAAAGAGCTACAACTAGTAAAGATAGCAGTAATGGTTTCTACATAAAACCGCTATAGCTACCTGGAGTAGGTATAGCGCATTTTGTTTAAACGCGCTACTGCTATGCCCACTTAACCCCAAAATCCCCACTCCTCTCTTCATCCCGCCTCTTTTTCCCAAATCCCCACTCTCTCTCTTCCCCCGTCGCACCGCCGGAGCCCTGCCCTCGCCGCGTCCCCGACCCCGACCCCGGCGCCGGCTCCGGCCCCGGCCCCGACCCCGGCGCTCGCCCATGGCCCCGGCCCCTACCCCGACCACGGCTCCGGCCCCGGAGCTCGACCCCGACTCCGACTCCGACCCCTCCCAACCTCGGCCGTCGTCGGGCCTGCACCCTCTGTAAGCCCCCCACCGCTCCTCCTCTCTCTAGTAGCTAGGGTTCTTTGGTTAATTTACTTAGGTTTTAGTTAGGTCAGATGGTTAATTAGGTTATATATTTAGTTATGAATTTAGCTAGGTTTTTCTTCAAGTTCTATATTTTCTTCCTTTTATATGCAAATTTGAAGTGGACATGTGATATGTGGACATGTGATGTTTTCGACATGTCATATTTGGAATTTGGACATGATGATTATGTGCAGGGTAAATGATCTGAGTGGCCTATGTTACGCCGGAATGTTGATTCATTTCCGTTCCGGTGAATTTCAGGCGCTCGATATGTCTTCTTTTATCAAAGGTCATGCCGAAATTTTCCGTGAATTTTGGCATGATTTGTGCTAGATAGTAGACATATCGAGTGTCGGGAGTTGCTGGGAAACGACATTCCGGCAAACATAGATATCTTTTTTATGTCATTTCTCATTTTTCATAGTTTTAGAATTAAACGAGGAGACTTAATCATAGGAAACATGTCGAACAACGAAGAAACAGGGCCTTCTGACCAAGATGCAGACGAGATGGATTATGAGGGTGAACAAGAGTACCTCGACTATTTGACTGCTAAGCAAACTCAAGGTCTGCAGGTTTGCCTCGATGATGGTACTGACGCCGACATCGACACCGATGGCGCCGACACCGATGGCGGCGTCGAGACCGACGGGGAAGATACTAGCGGGGAAGGTACTGGCACCAATGCCGCTACCGAAAAGAAGAAGCAGAGGATACGAAAACCTAACAAACTAGGGATTGGACGACTGGTGATCACAAAGATGGCACCTGGCAAGTTTGAGCCATTAGAGCCGGAAGAACCTTGCAAACGCTACGGGAACCAAGTAGGATGCATCCTACAGGAATGCGCGAGCATTGACGATGATGACTTAAGGAGTAAAGAACATTTGACGCAGTTGCTCCTGATGAAGTTGCACAAGAGATTCAAGTTCCCCGACCGGATGATAACATAGAACAACCATGGGATGATCCAAAGATGAAAAAGATTAACAATCACGCCATGGGCATGTTCAGCAATGATTTGGCCTCCTGGAAAGGGATGGTGAAACAAGCTATTGAGGCTGAGGAACCCCTGTCCAAGATTCTGGAGGAAAATCCGACACTTATGAAAGAGGAGTTCGAAAATTTCAAGGACACTTGCGCTACCGAGGCAGCCAAGGCTAAGGCTACGAAATTCAAGAGCCTTCAGCAAAGGAACACGGGGGAGCATCGCCTCGGAAGCCGTGGCTACCTCAGTAAAAGGCCCATATGGGATAAGGAGGACGCAGAACGTGAAGCCGCGGGTATCCCAGACCCCTTCATGAAGTTCACCAACCCCTTGGAGCGTGACTTCATCAGGGCCCGCTACAAGTGGGACAAGGAAAAGAAGGTTTTTTACACGGACCAGATCACGAGGAGATTGATTAGACTACTGGTAATTATTCTTTTACCACCTTACATTTAGCTCCAGATCTAGTTGACTACACATTCCTAAACGGTTCACGTTCCTTCTGGAGGAGAAGCAACACTAGCTTGCAGCCGAAAGCCCTACTTCTCCGATGAGGCCCAAGTGGGACACCCCTCTCAACCGGGCCTTGAACGAACTTAAGGGACTCCCTTTGGGCCAGTGGCCGCAATATGGTCGTGTGCACGGCGCTGAAGATGGCACCACGTGGAAGGTGTTTTACAACGAGGGCCCGGAGGCCAAGAAGCAGAAAAAGAAGTTTAGTCAGGCGGACATCAACGAGAAGGTGAAGCTTGCGGTCGAGAAAAAAGCAGCTGGGGACGCGGAAAAAAATAGCCGAGGAGAAAAATGAGTTGCTACAGCAAGCAGTCAATGCAGCTGTAACTGCCTGAAGAAATGATTTCGCTACTAACTTGGTTCCAGCTATCATCAACTCGACGAAGGAAAATCCAGACAAGACGGTACATGATTTCCCGTTGCCTAGTTTCATCGCGAGCAACTCCGTGAACAACAACACCACCGCACCATCACTTGCTCACGCAACCGGGCCTCCTCTCGCACTCGCTCCCGCTCATAGCAGCCCGTCCTCAGACTCTTGCATGCTAGGTGGGCCTTCCTCTTTGGCTGAGCTCGACGCCCTCACGGTAATTACATGTCGCACCAACATATATGTATGTATGTATAGAATATTCCATTTTCGTTGCCTTTTGGATGTTTTACGCCACATACATGTGTTTGCAGGCCGACAAAACCCCGTGCACCATACTCTACTTGATCAAAGGCCAGAAGGTGGACGTGGGAAAGGGGGTGATAATGAACCCCTTGCAACCCACGTTCCACAACCAGCCGATCCGTGCTGGGCACTTCAGGGTTAACTTGTCCAGTATGAAATCAGGGCACGAGGATTTGCCTCCTCCAGTACGGCGTGTGGAAGAGGATGATGAGACCCTGCCGCGGATTGGAAGCTGCAAGGGTTGGGTGCTGCTATGGCCGAAGAATCTTCTTCATCTGGAGCTAGCCGAGAGCACACCAACAACCACACATCAACAAGCATGTACCACCACCCCGCCTATGCAATTACCAGCTCCTGTAGTGCCGGGTGAGAGCGGCGGACGACGTGATGAAGGGGGTGCAATAGTACTGGCTGATGTAATCGGTCCTGTAGAACAAAGAATGGATGATGAGACAGAGGTCGGCCCAATGGCTTTTCTCAATACAAACGCGTATGAGGGTGACTTAGATATGATGAGTCAACCATATGACGAATCGGGCTATGAGCATGCTAATGAGGATATGGATGATATGCCCGGGCAGGAAGGTCGTAGCAGGGATTGCAAGAAGTCTCTCTTCATGAAATCCTCACAGGACACGCCTGAAGATGCCGCCTCAACACAGGCTCAACTAGCCGGGGGTCGTACAGTGCTTAGCCCGGCAACACTGGGGCAGGGGTTAAGGAAGGGTCTGGAAGGTGTGCCCAAGAAAAAGGAGAGGAAGATACCGGGGAAGATAGCTGCCTCCAAACAAGCCAGAGCACATAGCAGCCAGACGATGGATTCTGAAGAGCGTGTACCCGTGAAAGGTGCGGCCATGTTCCATCTCACGGGCGAGCCGATGCTACCGCCGAAACCGCTGGAGGCACTATCAGGGGATCTCAGGAGACTGCACGACCATGTGTTGTCGACTGAGAAAATCCTACTAGCCTCGAAGGATCCAGGATATCCGATATACGCAGCTCGTGTGCCTAAGGGGAAGTGCTACGTCGCCACACGGCCCGCGGAGGTGTTCTTCCTGCAGTTTGACCATATCTTTGAGATGTTTCTGACAAGACGGCTCGATTTTACAATCGTCCGCCTTTTTGCACTACATATGAGCTCCGTCATGAAGAGAAAAGAAGTCTCGTAAATCTGTGTGGCGGATCCGTACTACATGCACGAGTCTTTCTTGAGTCTCGGCGACTTTGAGTGTGAAACTGCTAGGGAGTACCTCCAAAACTTCATGGTACAGAATAAGGACCAGGAAATTGTCCTCCTGCCTTATCATCCAAAGTAAGTCAGTTCCAGACGTACATTTCAATCATTCCTTCTCGCTCATATGGAGAATAATTTGACGTGTCTTTTCCCTGCAGCAACGGGCACGCCGTCCTTATCGTTCTTTACCCGCGAGTCTTCCACGCCGTGTATTTTGACCCTTCCAGAGACTACGAGAAGAAGGACTACACCCACATAATGAATATTCTAGATGATGCTCTCCAAGGCTTCAGCATTAGAGGTGGCCACGTGCAGATCAGGAAACAAAGGAATAAGAAGATGGGTTTCGCGCATAAAACTAACTTCTGCTGGATCCATGTTCCAAAACCAAGCAAGAAAGATGGATTCTACATCCTCCATCTCATGATTGAGTTCAGCACGGATCACCAAAAGCTTCGCATCAGAAACAGAAATGATGATCATATCCACAAGTGGGTAGAATCTCCTAGAGAAGCGGATTGTAAACTTCGAGATGACTTCTTTCGCATCCAAAGGGACATTGCGACGATCATCATGAAAGAAGTAGTCGATGAGAAGGGGATGTTCCACCACGGCCCTATATCATGAGCTGACGTTCGAACTCGCATAAGCATGCAACGTCATGACCTCACGCCGTTCAAGAAGCTAGGGTCCATCCTCGATGATATGGAAGGATGGAACTCTAGTGATTTACGATGCCGATGATGATGATATGTGTCGGTTGAACTTGTATACTTTCTGTAGTGATGAAACTTTGTGATCTCCACGGTCCCTGCTGAACTTGCGTAACACTACTTTGTTAGTTTGGGTATGATGACCTGCGTACCTCTAGTTAATTAGTTTACATACTATATGTTGCATCCAGTTGCTAACCCTTTCTTTTTCGTGTTGCTCTAGTATATTTTGTTGCATATGATTGTACATCCTCTTGATGAAGATGCACCTCTAACAAGTACCTAGCTTCTTGATGGCGAGATGGTAGTGCTATGTCGTGTACAAAGAGAAGGCTCCGGGGGTGTACAACGAGTGGCCTGCGTGTCAGGCGTGAGTGAATGGGGTCTCGGGCGCCAGCCATAAAGGCTTCAAAAGCAGACAAGAAGCAGAGGCTAGTTACTTGAGGTTCATGCTAGCGCGAGAGAGGACTCGTAACCGCCGCCTCATGTACTGCATAGTTCCGCTCTCACTCATAGTGATAGCTCTTCTCGCGTATATCATTGTTTAGATGGATGACGTTGTAGTTGCAAGTATTCGAGACTTGCATGTATCGTTATTTTCGAGATGATGACGAGATACCATTTTGTGTTGAATGATGATTATGATGAGACAATTTGTATGTATATGCTATGATTACATTTGTGGTCTCGTAGCCATTTGTATGTGTATGATGATGACATTTGTATGTGCTAAAGATTCTTGTATAAAGCCTGTTCAAATACAAAACAAATATGCTGAAAAAATAATCAAAAACTACTAAAATTAGCAGTAGCGAGTGGAGAAAAGTTAGCAGCAGCGTGACAGTAGCAGTAGCGCGTCCAAGCAAAGCGCGCTAGAGCTATTAGCAGTAGCGAGCTTCCATACAGCACGCTGCTGCTACACTTGTATAGCAGTAGCGCGGGCGTACACGCGCTGCTGCTATGGGTTAGCTGTAGCACCTTATCAGTAGTGTCGGCCCCCGCGCTACTGATATAACTAGAACCCGCGTTGCTGCTAGGCTTTTCCCTAGTAGTGACAGAGCACCACAAGATTGAACCCACCACGAAAGCACCACTCCTTCTTAAGTAAAACTCATCGAACTTGGCCAAAGAAGATAGATAGATTGGAGAGCATGCAAAGCTATTTTATTATACAAAAAGAAAACCTCAAAATATTCAATTGATTACAATGAACAATCTGATTCATAAAGTGGCAATCCATCATTTCCCAACAAACACACCACAGAATTACATCGAATTGACCCAGATCATGTGAAGTAGCTCATGAGAACATGGTGTGTGTGTGTGTGTGTGTGTGTGTGTGTGTGTGTGTGTGTGTGTATATATATATATAGAGAGAGAGAGAGTCATCTAGCGTCTGTTCGGCAGCCCTCCGTGGAGCGGCCTTTTATCAGCTCCGCGAAATAAAACTGGATTGCCACTCTGCTCCGGCGCGGAGCTGCGAAGCGGAGGGAGTCTGAACGTGGCCCTAGTTACTACTATTGACCCTAAGGTCCCGATGGAACTACTTACACACAATCGTGGAGGTAGTAAATTTGATGAAGAAGCCTTCAACAGTGGATTCCCCCTCTGACAGAGCTGTGGAATAGACCTCCAGATTGGATATTCGCTAAACAGGAACTTGTGACGGTAGAAAAATTCTTCTAAAAATATGGTGGTGGTGGGATGGAGGGGGGTCCGTTTGTTTTTGCGATGTCAATGAACATTGATGCGTCATGACTTTGCGCGACAAGAATTTGCTTCCAATCTATGGAAGCCTAGTTTCTTCTTCTTTTGTTTTTGGGCACTTCACTTCACACTGTTATATTCCGAGACATGTCTGATTAGGTATCATGTTCTTATAACGCAGAGGAATCCAAGATATCTGTCCATTATACTTGCTTTTTTGCACCGCTATGTGGCTCTGAAGCACCACTTTATCAAGATCAACCCCAAATTTTCAGAGGCGGGCCAAAATAGTCCACTAACAAATAGCAGTGGCTGCATAGATTGAAATAGAAAACTGTACATCCTTTAAAATAGTTATTATTGCTTTCATTTTATGGAAAAGGCATATGCTCTGTTCAGTTAATTATTGAGATAGAAAAATAGGAGAATGAGTAGGGGAGATACTTACTAAAGTATAAAGAGCAAAGAACAATTTAAAAAACAAAGAAAAGACAATAAAGGCGTTGGATTTCGGTCATGAATGCCAACTACCTATGGTTGATGTCCTCAATCAGAAGATAATCCACACTGAGCACGGTAAAAGCAACTCTAGCAGAGTTGCCAAGTGGACAACCTCCGTGCTGTATATAGAGCATGCTCCATATTCATATGGAGATTGCCGAGGTAAAGTGCAAACACAGAATTGCCATAAAAACACGTTACATAATATATTTTTTCCCGCGTTGGACCAGTTTATCAATGGCTAGAAGACACCATCATTCCTCACCTCGACAATAAAAGTTTTTAAATTAGGATTTCAACATGGATTAACAAAATGGATTTTAAGAAGGATTACAATTAGAATTTGAACAACCTTGATCACTACGATTCTCTACTAAATGAACTGTGATCACTTCCTCCTCTAGAAAGTGACCTCATAGTCGGACGCGCGGGGCGGGGGTTTGGCTGCCGCGACTTCCGCGGCCACACGATCATTGAACACTTGGGCGCCCTGGATATGAGATACAACCACATTTTTAAGGGTGGCATGAGCGTGGCTTCCATTTCTACGGAGGAAACTGTCGAGATCTGGTCGAAATACTCGAGGGCCGTGGGGAGGCGGGCGCAGATGACAGTTGATTCGGCCTTACGCGTGTGTCGTCCTTGACCCGCTCAGAGTAGTCACAGACCCTCCTCCTAGAAATCTCTCTTGGTGCGGTCCTCTGATTGTGGCGGCGATAGTGAAGGGCGAAGAGAGGGGCGGGGTTGCGGCCGGGTTAGGCAGCGATGAGGGTGAGTGCGGCGGTAGCGGTAATGGTGGTTTTATACACATGTGAATGCACGTGTGCTTGCTCCAGCGGGAGTTGTTGGGATTCCCCAAGTGTAAGGGTAAAGCAGAACAGTAGCAATTATTTCCGTCAGTTAGGGAACCAAAATTACCAATCTAGTAGGAGCTTCTCCGAGCGAACAAAGTAAGCAACACCTTCACACAACACATAAAAACTTGTCCCAACACCACAAGAGGGTTGTTAAAGCCCCTTGTCTTGCAAGTCACAAGATTAAACACAATAGATACATATAATTGTGTAGAAGAATTCGGTAATGGAGAATAGACCTAGGGGGCATAATTTCACAAGTGACATCTCTCTCAAACAAGAAAGTGGCATGGTAAGCAAATTACAGCTGGGCACTAATTAATACTGCAATATTTATGACTATGATCATTCATGATATAATCTCGTATGGGCATTACGTTTGTGATAAGTAGACCGTTAATCCAACTGCATCTACTACTAATACTCCATCCCAAAACAACCCAGCATGCATACCGAGGCATTAAGTTTACAAGAAACAAAACATCACAATAAGCAGGATGACATAATGTAGGCATCAAGGCATCAATCAATATGAAGAAACACTGTGGTTTTATTCTTATAGGCAAAAATACAAATACGTGCCTTGTTCCTTTGTCACTGATATATAGAGCACCTGTCGTGGTATTCTTGCGTCAGTCGGCAGGGGGGTCGCGAGACGACAGATGCCACGGGGTGGCTTGAGGTGAGGGCAAGACTGTCGTGAAATATTCGAGACGGGTATGCGATTAGCACGCGGGGGTTTACCCAGATCGAAGCTCTCCGGAGAGATAATACCCCTACTCCTGCATGTCTGAATATATGTGGTATAGCTGGTACAGAGTTTCTCCTGGAGCTGTATCTGAACTCAGTGTCGTAGGCATCTGACTTTGTAAATATATGTGGCCTGAGTGCCTTGTGGCCGGCTAGCTTGTGGCATGCATGCCCGTGAGGGCATGTGTGGGTCCATGCGTGAGCATGTGTGTGCTCATACGTGAGTGTGTGTGGATGGATGGATGGAGTTGTGCCCATATATATAGGCTTGGGGTAGCTTACTTCCTAAGCTAGGTGATGGCATGATGGGGGTGTCCTACTTGTCCCCTGAGTCATTTCATGAACAGTGCCCAGGGATAAATGACACTATGCAAGGTGACGACGCTACGGTGCTCCACTATTCGCCAGCAGTGACGGGTACAGCCGTCTCATCCGGATCGTGTCCAATGGGACGTCGTACTTGACTTCGTGTAGCAGGCCGACTGGAGCAGCCGACCGGAGGAGCAGTCGGCCTGGACGGGCAAGCAGCCCGTCCAACAGCTGTCTGGAGTGGTCGGGTGGCGAACCGGCCGGAGCAGCCGGACTAAGGGGCGTTGGCCGCCCCGACGTCTTGAAGCGTTGTTTGGTCGCCTTTGGGGTACCCAGGGGTCATTCCCCCGACAATAGCCTCCGAGCCTCCGGGCAACTTGGAAAAGGTGGGCGGAGGTTTTTTAGCGGGTGTCGATGTATAAGATGTCGATGACGGCCTGCTGCAAGGTCGCAGCCGGCGCGGCTTGCTTCCGACGGGGGCGTGCGAGGGCACCCGTTGGGCGTAGCCTCCGAGCCTCCGGGCAACTTGGAAAAGTTGGGTGGAGGCTTTTTGTGGTTGTTGGTGCAGACGATGGCGTCAAGGGTGCTAGTTGCAGCCAGCGGCGGGCGTGCAACAGGCGCGGCATTGTCCGAGTGGGGGCGCGCAAGCGCACCCGCTGGGTGTAGCCTCCGGGCAACATGGAAAAGTTGGGCGGAGGGTCTTGTTGTTGACGATGAAGCTGATGGCAACGTCGATGGTGCCGGGTGCGGACGCAGAGTTCGATGGCTGGTGGGTGCGGGGCCCTGCCAGGCGCGTACGTGGAGTCCACCGGCTGATGCTGTCGGGCGCGGATGCGGGGTCCATCGACTGATGCTGTCGGGCACGGACGCGGAGTCCGCCGACTGATGCTGGCGATGACAGCCGGCGCGGCTTGCTTCCAGTGGGGCGCGCCAGCGCACCCACTGGGTGTAGCCTCCGAGCCTCCGGGCGACTCGAAGAGTCGGGCGGATGGTTCTTGTTGTAGATGAAGCAAGCGGTGGGATGCCGGTTGCAGCCGGCGTCAGGCCTCCAACCAGCCTTCGAGCCTCCAGGCGAGGAGGGGGTTTCCCTCGGCGATGATCGTGCAAAAGACAAGGTAAGTCTGTGTAGATATATCAAATGTTTGTTTTTAGCACTGCAAGCTTTGTGCGGAGGGTGCCGACTCGGTTTTGTCCGGGCCCCCTTCAATCATTTTCGTGTCCCCTCCGTTTTTTGGCTTGTGCTCTCGCTAGCCGGACAGCCGGGCTGCGGTCTGTGGCTGAGAGTGGGCCGCGGAGTGGAGTGTGCAGTACTCAAACTCTGGAAGCGGATTTAACTGGGCAGATACTCATAAAGCAGACGATCGGGTCGTCCGAACCGTTTTCTCCCCGGAGGTGTTTCGCGTGGGTGGCCTCCAGCGTTTGCTCTTGCTAGTCGGACAACCACGCTGTGGTTTGTAGCTGAGACAAAGAGTGATCCTTTGGCACCGCGCACGCTACTAAACCGTCTGCAGGAACGAACATCTCAGTCCAAGTGGCCAGCCTCCGGGCCGAATCTGGCTGGCGCTGGGGCGAACAGTGGTGCAACTGTAATAAAAGACGGAGGTGGTCCCCGAGTGTCGCTCGCGGTTATCCGGGTTTGCACGCGGCGTGAAAATATGCGGGTGAGAAGCTCACATTGCTTTGACGCAGACGAAGCAGAGGTTGACGAAGACAGCCGGCGCGGCGCGGCGCTCGTAGAACGCGCCGGCACACCTGATGTAGCCTTCGAGCCTCCGCATGCTCGAAGGGAGACCAGGCGGTCTAGCTCGACCGGCCAGACGGCGGAGCGGGATGCACCCGAGCCGGCTTGGCACAGCCAGCGATGCCTCGAGGTGGCCAGATCGGCTTGGCACAGCCGACCAAGCGCTGAAACGGGCAGGTGGGGTGGGTCGCGGCTGGCCGTCCGAATGGCGAAGCAGACGGATGGGCCAGCCGAGCGTCATCTTCTTTTTCTCTTCGGCCGGTTTCTGACAGCCAGATGATTTTTTTTTCCCAGCCGGGCCTTGACTTTTCTCCAGCCGGCCCCTCGTTCTTTTTTTGAGCAGCCGACCTTCTTCTAGACGACCCCCTTCTCTGCCTTCTGGGCAGCCGGCCAGCGAAGACCACGACCGAGGCGGGAGGCGGCCGACGCAGGTGCGAGCCGGCGCGGGGCGCAGCCGGCCACGGGGCACGCAGGCGGAGGAGGTCAGGCAACAGGCACGGGAGCCGGCGGCCGGGTGCGGGGGTGAGACGACGAGGACAACAGGGGAGCCGGAGGCGGCGAGGACCCGGCGCGCGCGGAGCCCGCAGGTTGCCGGGCCAGAGCTAGCGAGCAGCCGAGCGCACAGGGCCGGTAGGCGGCGGGGTGAGGCGCATGCGGTCGGAGCAGGGCCGTCGTGCGAAGGGGAGCCCGGAGCGGAGTGCAGGCGAGGCGGCTAGGTGGGTGCGCGGACGCGGTGCGCTAGGAGGAGCCAGCCGGGAGCTAACCGCAGCCGGCGCGGCGGCGAGCGGGCGTGGCCAGTCGGCGGCCGAGCGGAGGAGGTCGGGCGGCTGGGCTTGCGGGAGGGAGCGGGGCTGCGCAGCCCGCGCGCGCGTCGCAGAGGAGCGGGTGAGGAGGAGGTCGAGGTGGCCGGCCACGGGGCGCGCGGCTGCAGCCGGCGTGGGCGGGACGCGGCAGCGGCCAGCCGGTGCTTTGGAGGCAGAGGCGGCACGGGGGCGGAGCTTGGCGGAGCGGCCACGCTGGCCGGGTGGCAAGGAAGCTGCAGCCAGCACGCAGGAGGCGAACGCGGATGAGAGCCGCAGGGGCTCGCCGGGGAGCGGAGCGCAGGGGCGAGGCGGCGCTTGGGGCGGAGCAGCACGGAGCCAGCGAGCCAACGCGGGGGAGGCAGCACCGGCTGGTGCAGGGCATGCGCGCCGAAGCCTGCACCGGAGTTGTGTGCGCAGGCGCGGGAGGACGAGAGCGAAGGCGAAGCCGTTGACTGGCCATTGTTTGACCCGTGCATGACCCGCATATGACCACGGTTTTGGCTAGTATCTCTACTTCTAATCTCTACTTCTAATCTCTACTTCTAATGGAGCAGTTGGTAGGATTGCGTCCACGGTTTTTTTTCGTCCCACCATTTTCGTTCGGTTTATTTTCATCTGGTTTATTTTCGTCCCACCTCCGACCGCCATATCCTCATGTTGGTTTTTTTACCCTCCCAATAAAAACTTTCCTAACCTTTTCAAACTTTCCAAACTAGACATGTTACAAATAGGCAGGATCCGATAACACTTATCTCTACTTCTAATGGAGCAGTTGGTAGGATTGCGTCCACGGTTTTTTTTCGTCCCACCATTTTCGTTCGGTTTATTTTCATCTGGTTTATTTTCGTCCCACCTCCGACCGCCATATCCTCATGTTGGTTTTTTTACCCTCCCAATAAAAACTTTCCTAACCTTTTCAAACTTTCCAAACTAGACATGTTACAAATAGGCAGGATCCGATAACACTTATCAAACAATAATCATAGCAATCAATTCCAAATCCTAACTTTCCTAAATTGTCGATCCTCGCCTTTTCTAACAACAAATATATGCAGCGGCGTGGGAAGGCAGTGCCGTGGCGAATTTTATTCCGTCGACCAGTTTCCTTTAGTTCAACGGGACGACACTCTATCTTCTTCATCCTCGACCCCGGCCTCTTCGGACGTCAATGTGATGTCATCGCTGGACAGAGTGACGTGCTGCTACTCGCCGGCCAATGACAGCTCTGTTCTTAGTGGGAACCCCGCCCACTGCGTCCTGGGCGGTCGTCCCGCCCCCGCGCACTGCCATGGTTATCATCTTCAACACGATACCGTACAACTTCCACAAAGACTACATACTCGTCGCCCTCGTCCCTCTCGTTTCATGCTCGCCTATCTCGCTGCCCGTTGCCTCTCAGCGGCGGCTACCCTAGCGGCAGTTGCGGAGGAGATGGATCCTCAATCCTCACCCGCCTCAAAATAGGCTCGGCGCCCTCCTCGTGATTTGTGGCGGCGGCCGCGGCACTGCCTTCCCACGCCACTGAAGAGGCCCCCAGGGCGGTCGAACACGCCTTTAGAGTCCTTCCGAAGGCACAGCTTGTCGGGGCAGCGGCGTGGGCAGCATGGCCGTCGTCTGGTTCAGGTGCGACCTCCGGCTGCTGGACAAGCAGGCGCTGGAGTGCGCGTTGGTGGCCTCTGGCACGGTCTTCACCAACGGCAGGGGCTCGCCGACGCTGCAGTGCTGCAAGGCGGTGGTCGGGGTGATCTGCACCAGCGCCGACTGTGTGTGCCTCATCCTCACCGGCAACATGGCCTTCGGCCTCCCCATCAACAACTGCACTGTCGACATCTCCCTTCCCAAGATCTGCAAGTCACTCTCCGTCCCGCTCGTTTGTAGAGGTTGGTTTATACTAACAACAATTTATTTTCATTCAAAACATCTACGTCTGATTAACGAAAAAAGTCTTTGCCCATTCCATGCTTGTGATGTGCAGATACAGCGGCGCAGATCCCAGCTCCAGATTGCTTAAATTCTCCTTTGTCGACCTTGCCTTGACATCGCCACAGTACTGACCACGGACTGTACATTAATATTACTATAGTGAATTAACTTGCAGGGCCTACTGCCTTCGCTCCGACACTGCCTCCTCTGCATAAGTATCTTCAATGGCCTTCTAATAGTACCATATCCATATCGAAGTTGCACACTCATTTGGTCTGAATAAATGTCTCACAATTCTTCCACACTATTGCCGCCGGTGGATGAGAAGGCGCCGCCGCCGTCAGTGGAATCGACGCCGATCGTGCAGGGGAAGAGCCAGGTGGTGGTGCCCATCATACGTTGGTAGATATGTTTTTGCAAATCTCTGTTACAATTGGTAGTGTTTGACGTATGTATGTAGTTAAAGAAGTAAATGCTTTCCATGGAGGAGAGAGTGCAGCTCTGTGAAGAGTTCATGAATACTTCTGAAAGAATGAGCAGCGAACAGTCTATAAAACGACTTGAAACGGTATGCTTGGTCCAGACTACAACAGTTTGTTGGCTTGCTTCGGACAGTCTTTCGCTGTGCTATACTATTTGTGAAGAGGTAATATTTTGTGTTGGCTGCACACATCATCAGCTCGCCTATGCTAAATATCCAGTTATTTTGCAGGTAAAGACATATGATAAGCAAAGAGGGATAAAATGATTCCACATACTGGTTAGTGTGCCTTTTCTAGCCCAATTCCATGTTTGAAGCCTTCTATATGGAATGCTCTAATTCATAATGAACTGCTATTCCTGACATGACAATGGTTTTAGGGTATTATTTGAACTGATATGGAGGGACTACTTCAGATTTCTTTTCATTAAAATATGGGAACTTCATTTTCTTGCAAGGTAAATAAGATACAATTGTATCATTTTGATTTTTTTCCGCACATGTATATTACGAAAAGGATGCAGAGATGTTTTTCTTCTTCTGTGATCTCCTGCGATCATCGATTCTAAAAGAATTCTCCTGTGATCATTGCTAATTGTTATTTATTTTCAAAACTTTGGGTCATCGATTTAATTGCCAATAGTTATTCTTCGAATTTACTGTTCAATCAAAGACATTTGTGATTCAGAATATCGAGAGTATAGAGGGTTAGAGCTCAGAAGTACTAGCAGACTGTGAATGTATTCAGTCAAACTTATGTTATTTATTTATCTTCTTACATGTCTGTGAGGGTAACCATAGCATCTACATTGCATTATGCCCGAAACTGAGAGCTTTGGGACAGTGATATGCTCGATTGGACAAGTAGATACAAAGATATCGATCAGTGGTGGTCAATAGCAAGTAAGAGAAATGTTAGATACATCCACACTCTTTCTTGACCTATATGGCCAGTCCTCCTCTTGCCTACCTTGCTCTCTTGGTAGCAATAGGAGATGTTGATGTTCCACGGAATTGCTAATCCAGTCTCCAATGTTTAATGTTTGATCTGCTTGTTATTGATCTAAGAGAAAATGGATTCTAAAGCTTTGATGTGATGTATCTCTAACAAATTGTGACAAAATCAATACCTTGCACAGGCAATTACTCTTATATAGTTTGACGCTTTAAAAATTGTAGAGTCCGCAACTCTCTTTAAATTGCACATGATGCAATAAGAAAAAAAAACATCTTGAGTATCATGCCCAGGTACAATGTTAATGCCTATAGCTGTATTTTGTTCACCAATGGACCGACAGTTCAGTGACGTCTTCAGAGTGTTGGCGCTCTGCCTTGTCACCAGCAGCAGCACAAGCAACGATGTGGACGGCTTTGTTGTGACAAAGGAATATGGTCCTGTGAAGGTAAGCTTCGATTTGATTCACGAGCTCGTACCTCTGATCCAGCGGCACATCATACGTATACGTTTGATTCACGAGCGGACGAGCCCCTGATGAAGTTGTTGAGCAAGCCTCTGATCGATGTTTGTGTCTATATATATGTGCACATAGTGCGATGCTAAATAATGATTTTTTAGATTTTTTATGTTTAAGTGCATGTTACAAGCCTGAAGTCAAAACTCAACCAAACGTTGTACCCTAGATAGAGTATAATCCCAAGGATTATTACAAGGGTGTTTTGACCATATCATCATTTTTTCTAACACGCATGTGTACAAGAAATAAATGATTCTCTTTTTAATTATTCATCTTTCAAGAGTTATAAAAACATTGATTTTCAATATTCAAACTAAAATAAGTTTCGGTTTCAGCAAATTCATATCAAATTGTTCTTTAGTACTGCATGTTTCTATTTTGTTAGCATAATCTATATTATGCTACTAAGACGCAATGTTTGAAATTGCCTTTTGGCCGTTAGATCAGAACTAATTTTGTTTCTCTTCATGTCGAACTAAAACTGAGCAGGGTGTGTGCCCGGTTGAAAGAATAAAGAAAAGCAATGTTTCCTCATGCTGCAAATATACCTCAAAACTTTCTCATTTTTGTTTACAATGGACAAAACACATCTTAGATTTGTGAGCTGCTTCCTACGTTCATATTTATTGAACTATATGCAATTTTTCAGTTGGAGCTGTCTTATTTGTTATCGTTATTCTAGGAATGGAAAATGATACATTTAAAAAAATGTAGTACCACCCATCATACGTCCTACAAACTAGATATAATTTCCCTGGTAGGTAGGATGTTAATTTTCTGGTTATGCTAGCTAGTATATGTGCCAACAGAAAAATGTTGATTAATTTCAATCTTGCAAACATACAAATGCTTGAGCAGCTAACTAATCTCTAGAGGAAGGTATGCTTTTAGCAGAATAAATTTGATCATAATTTTTACTCATAAAATGTCTCTTAGAATTTTGTTCAGATATTAAATTTTCTGTTATGAACACACTGAACAAGGAACAGATGTCATCTGAAGCAAATAGGTATCTTTGAAATAATTTAAGTTCCCTTTCCCTATTAATTAGCTTGTTGAGTTCTTTTCCTTGATAAGATAAATGAACTTAATTTTCTATAACCTAATTTAACAGTGGGAGTCTCTACTGCTGTCATTTCTAAAAAAAAGAAATGAACTTAATTATGATAGTGTTTTTGCACACTTGCTGGAAATTAGATTCTGCACAGGGCATCCATGTCAATCTCTTGTTTGAAGTTAGGGCCATTTGTACGTACTTTTGGATGCACCTGCTGTTTTGAACCCATAAACTTAATGTTGTGCTTGTAGTGTTGGTTCTATATTTCAATTTGTGGAACAATACCCCATCATCCACAAACTATAATTTGTAGATTAATATTCTGCTGGTTAAGAAAATGGACTTTCTGGTTTATGATTTCCGTCGATTGAATGTACATCCTGATTAGTGTTTCAATCTAAGAATTTGTAAGAAAATGTTCAACTTAAGGGAATGCGCATTTTTTCTGTTTCTATGTATCTGGTTTGATTAGCACCTGGAATCATGTTGAGGTGTCTTTATACTTGGTTTTGGAGTTCATGCTCTAAAATGAACTGATATGCTTGTTAATAGTCCAACTTGCTTTTCCTAATAGTTAATTTCTTCATCATGAACAGATATTGCATGGTGCAGCTGCAACATGCAACATTTTTATCTGATTTTTAGATAACATCACATTGCCTTTTCATGTCAATTTACTATACATGTTTGTCTGCATAACTAGAGGCCGATCTTGCTTCGCAGGACTCAACTCCGCCGGCCTCATCATCCTTTTTCGTCACCGTGGTCGTCAATGTCAAAGGTACTGGACGAAGGCATGGACAAAGGAGGCGGTGAGGCGATGGCTCGCAGCGAGGGAAGCACCGCAGATCCACACTCGACCCCACACCTCCACCAACCGCTGCTTTGTCTATTAGTAAGCAAGAAATGGAAGCATCCTTCTAAATAAGATATTATCTATCTTGAGACTGGAACTGCATCCTTCTAAGTAAGATATTAGCAATCAACAAAAAATGCCAACAATACTTTTGAAAACTAAAAAAAATCTTGCCATATTGTTATAAGGAATCAGAAAAAAGGCGAAAGGATCACATGATATATATCATTTCGTATACCATGGACGTAAGAACACAATGTGGTGGTCGCCCTCTGCTACGACAGTGTGCATTCCTTGGCATCGGGAATCGGCTTTGGACACATAGGAGGAGGCGAGCGACACTGTGTGTGTGGGGGGGGAGACTATGGTGAGAAGAAGGGACATGCCGAATGTCGTGGTATCGAGGGAATACAACACTGGCGGCGGCGACGCCATAGCGAGGAGAGCAAGCCGGGGGAATGACAAGTGAGTGAGAGTGTTTTGTAATGTGATGATAGAGCGAGAGTGTTTTGTAGTGTGATGATAGAGCGAGAGAGTGAATTGCTTTTTTGAAGATAAGAATAAAAGGATTAGATGTTTGCATTTTTTATAGGGAGAAGCACTTCTTTGCTATGAGAGAAATGTCACATACTTTTTTGTATTAGTGCAAAATATCACATACCCTAACAAAGTCATTTCTAACAAGGATTGAGATGCGACTCACTCAACTAAAAAGCACAATGCCACTCACTCCCGACTAAAACGGTCACGTGCTCGCATTTAGCAACCGACCTATTGTATATGGAGCTTTTTTTGAATGTGTTTATTGTTGACTTTTGATTAGAGATGAAACTTCATGCCTTCAGATGATGCTTTGAAAATTTCGATTGACAAAGCTTTATGATGGACTGGACTGAAAACTTGTTGAGTTTTACAAAATGGGAAGAGATGCATACAAATAATTGTTCTTTGTATATCTCTTGCACGTATTTCTATATATTTTTAGTTTTGCAGATGAGAGGGATGGAGATGGACAAGAGTAATACATTAAAAGGGTATCGAGGCGATGTCGTTGCAAGAGGCCAAAAATTCATAGAGTTTTATACAGCCATACATGTATATATATGCAATCAGAACAAAATGGGAATGCCCGTGGCAACGCACGGGTATTCTACTAGTATGGGTTGTGTATGGATGGTTTTTACCACAGTTTGACTTGCATCTATCTAGCTTGTATAGATGGTATATGTAGAAGCAAACACGCGTTTCGGCCAGAGCAAGGCGCAACGCGGAGGGGAGCAAACGAGAGCGGCGCGTGGATGGACGTGGCCGACCGAATCGAGGCCCCGCGTGCGGCACTTGCGCGGATGGCTGGCCGGCATTGCGGTGGTGATGACGAAGAGGCCGACGGCGAGGATGCACCGTCCTTCGCGGCCGCTCCGGGGGCGTGTCGACGTCGGGGCCCCGAGCGCCACCGAAGAGACTACGGCGACGCTGCGGTGACGACGAAGATGGTCTCGCCTGGACCGCGGTTCCAGCAACAGCTTGCCCCATGATGGGCGCCAACTGTCGTGGTATTCTCGCATCAGTCGGCAGGGGGATCACGAGATGACGGATGCCACGGGTCTAAGGGCATATTTATCCCTTAATAGTTTTGGTGATTGATGACAATGCTTTTACGGACTAATCGTGTGCATTGAGCATTTCAGATATATCATGTCTAAACACAAGACGATTTAGTGCCCCTCGAAGACTATTGAAGATAGTGTTTCTCTACGTTTTTTTCGGTGGATTTGGTTCATAGGAAAGCCATACTATTAAGAGGGGGTCCGCGTTGAAAAGGTTTGGATGGAATCAACACTTACACGTTTGTCCCTTTTTGCACCACCTTTCCTTTGGCTCTTTGGAACATCATCCGTCTCTCCGTGTCTCTGCAAAATGAAGGACTCCTAATGTTGCTGAACTGAGGCAGGCGGTAGTACTGCTCTCCAGAGTGGTACTACCGCAGTCCCTTGCGGTAGTACCGGCCTCCAGCACGGTAGTACTGTAGGTGCTCACGGTAGTACCGCTCCTTGGGAGCGGTAGTACCATGGCCTCAGGCCAGGCGCAGCTGCTCCAGCGGTAGTAGGGGCGGATGTAATTTTTTACATCCGCGCCCTACGCGGTAGTATCGCGCCATCGGTGTGGTAGTACCATGAGCTATGGCCAGGCACACCAGCATGAGCGGAAGTAAGGGTGGATGTAATTTTTTACATCCGCGCCGTACACGGTAGTACCGCTCCGGGCTTGCGGTAGTACCATGTCGGATTTTTGCATAGATTAAAACTCAGCGGAAGTAGTCACGGATGTATTTTTATATGTCCATGCCTTCTCAGCCTAGACTATTCCTGCCTTGCGGTAGTACCGCGCCAGCGGTTCTACCGCTCTCTGCCTTTGCGCTACAGGTCTGGTCTAGCCCCTGCCTCGCCAGCGGTAGTACCACAGTGCCATGCGGTAGTACCGCGGTGCCATGCGGTAGTACCGCAGGCCCTTGCAGTAGTACCACATGTCTGGTGCGGTAGTACCGCTCTTTACGGGTTGAGTTGGTAAATAACAGTTGGATTTGTTCTTTCACTATATAAGGGGAGTCTTCTTCTCCGACTTGACTACCTATTCCACCTCCAAGCTCCATTGATGCTCTAAGCTCCATTTTCGCCCGATCTCTCTCCCTAGACAATCGAACTTGTTGATTCTCTAGGGATTGGTTGAGAAGGCCTCGATCTACACTTCCACCAAGAGAAATTTGATTCCCCCACTAATTTCTTGCGGATATTGTTACTCTTGGGTGTTTGAGCACGCTAGACGGTTGAGGTCACCGGGGAGCCATAGTCCATTGTGGTGAAGCTTCGTGGTGTCGTTGGAGCCTCTAATTAAGTTGTGGAGATTGCCCCAACCTTGTTTGTAAAGGTCCGGTCGCTGCCTCCAAGGGCACCAATAGTGGAATCACGACATCTCGCATTGTGTGAGGGTGTGAGGAGAATACGGTGGCCCTAGTGGCTTCTTGGGGAGCATTGTGCCTCCACACCGCTCCAAAGGAGATGTACTTCCCCTTAAAGGGAAGGAACTTCGGTAACACATCATCGTCTCCTTTGGTTCCACTCTTGGTTATCTCTTACCTTTACTTGTGCAAGCTATATTGTGTTATATCCTTTGCTTGCTTGTGTGCTTATTGTTGTTGCATCATATAGGTTGCTCACCTAGTTGCATATATAGACAACCTACTTTGATGCAAAGTTTAATTTGGTAAAGATAAGCTAAAAATTGTTAGTTGCCTATTCACCCCCCCTCTAGTCAACTATATCGATCCTTTCAATTGGTATCAGAGCCTTGTCTCTTATTTAAGGACTTTACTGTCCTAAGAGTATGGTTGATACCATAGATGGTGAGGAGGAGCACCCCGGTGTGAATCCTTCTTCGTCTACGGCCGATGGGGGATCCCCGGTCTCACGTGAGGAATTCAATGTGGCTTTGGACACATTGAAAACCTCCATGATGATCGAGGTTAAAGGCATGTTCAAAGAGTTCCTTAATGGTCTTAAATTGTCCACCGCATCCTTGGAAGTGGCCGCTCCCACTAACAAGGTGGTGGATGCCAACTCCGATAAGGGGGAAGCCTCTAGTGATAAAGTTCCTTTATCTAGTGGTAGAAATGGTAGCGGCATCTTTGCCCAAGTTGAACCTCCTCTTACTTATGGAGGACCGGTTCCCTCCACTAATTTAAATCATGCGTGTTCTCCTCCTAAGATTGTGAAGAATGAGGATTTTGACTCTTGGGTCTATCGCTTTAAACGTCATTTAAACCATGTTAATACTAATCTTTGGAGAACTATTGAGCAAGGTTTCTATCCACATGACCTAAGCAACTTTACCCCAAGAGAAGCCGCGGATCATCAATTCAATGAGAATGCCCTCTTCATCATCCAAGACGCAATTCCATCCGAAGACATTGCACATCTCCATCCGTTCACCGTGGCCAAGGAAGCATGGCACCATGTTGTTTCTCTTCACAAGGGAAGCGTAAGCATTCAACGCTCCAACTATGAAGTGGTGCAAGATGAAGCCGATGAGTTTGCAATGAATGAAGATGAAGAACCTCGTGAGCTTTACTGGAGATTAACCACTCTCGCGGTCTCTCTATGAGATCATGGGAGCAAGGATACAGATGATAATTGGATCAAGCGCAAATTCCTCAAGGCCATGATGCCTTACCACAAGGCCATGTCCTCCGTCATCCTTCAAAGGCCGGACTTCCACACCTTGTCCTCAAGTGAAGTGTTGGATGAGTTTGTGGCAATGAGGATCTTGGACAAGACCGCCGACAATGCAGTGTTGCATTCTCAAAGAGCAAAGAAGCCCAACCTTGCCTTGAAGGCCAAGGCTAGTGTAGAAGAAGAGGTTGAAGAGGAAGATGAGGAGAGCAACCCCGAAGATACGAAATATGATTATCATGAGCACATGGCTCTTGCTTCAAGGCAATTTTGGAGCAAGAAGGACTCAAGGCCAAATTTCAACAAGAACAACTCAAGTGTCTTCAAGGGTAAGCAACGTGTGAGAACATGCTACAATTGTGGCAATGTGAGCCATTTTGTTGCGGAGTGCCCTTACGAGAAGCGGGAAGACAATGGTGGCAAGCTCATCCAAAAATACAAAGCCAAGTCCTTCCCCAACAAGAACAACTTCACCAAGAAGACTCTGACCAAAGGGTTGGTGGCACAAGAAGAATACAATGAGGATGATTATGACGATGAAGATTGTGAAGACATGGCCATGGCCTCCATTGCCATTGCCACAACTCCACGGGTGACTCTCTTTGGTTCACCCAACGAGAACATCACCGCCAAGTGCCTCATGGCCAAAGCCACCAACAAGGTAACCCCCAACATCAAAACTACCATCATTACTAATCCTTCCTTGATGGATTGCATTGATGAAAGTGAGGGGTCTAATGAGGAAGTAAATGAATTTGAGTATTTTATGAGTAAGCTCAAGGGCAAATCCAAGAAGCACTTCGTTGCTCTCTTGGAACAACTTGGTGAAGCCAATGACATGATCGAGGCTCATGAAGAAACCATCTCTAAGATGGAAGGTCATAGTCGTGACTATGCCGATGAGATATCGGATCTCTCTAATGCGCTTGAGGAAGAGCGTGTTCATCGTTTGGCTCTTGAGGAGTCACACAACGATGACCATGCTAAATTAAAGAAAGATCTTGATCATGCTCTTGTTGTATCTCGTGTGCTCGATTCCGAGAAGGCTAAACTTGGGGTTGACCATGCTAGACTCAAAGAGGAGTTTGATATACTTGACAAGGCTCACAAAGTCTTGAAGGGTGCTCATGCTAGCCTCAAGGAGTCTCATGATCAACTCCAAGTGAAGCTAACCAAGGAGAAAGCCACTTTTTCTCATATGGTCTTAATTGATAACGCAAATGCTACTAACCCGTGTTGTGAGCATGTGCATCTTGTGGAGGAAAATGCCAAGTTGAAGGATCAACTTGAGAAAGGCCTTGTCTCTTGCATACAAGGTGAGAAGAATCTCAATGACCTTTTGAGCAATCAAAAGGAAGTTGTGGCAAGGAGGGAGTTGGGTTTGGACCCAAGTCCAAGAATAAGAAGAAGAATGACAAGACCAAACGACCTCCTCCTCTCAAGCAAACTTTTGTGAAGGAGGGAGAGGGTACTTCAAAGGAGAAGAAGAACAATGTGAAGGGTGGTGATATCAAAAAGGGCAATGCCATCCCTTCCAACAAAGCCGGTGACTTTAACCCTTTTTATGTGTTGTGCCGTGCTAGTAATGGGCATGTTTATGCTAAATTTGTTGGTTCTCCTTATGAGTACATTGAATGGTCTATCTGGGTTCCTAAGACCCTTGTTACTAACATCAAAGGACCCATTACAAAATGGTTACCTAAAACCAAGCATTGATCTCTTGTAGGTGTTTTCTTCTGGTGGGGGATCATGGTTGCTCGATAGTGGAGCCACAAATCATATGACCAGAAGCAAGGACTTGGTGGTAGACGTGCACAAGATCCCATCTATGCCCACCAACATCGAGAGGGGTGATGCCTCGTCTTCTAAGGTATTGGGTCTTGGCAAGGTTGTCATTTCTCATGATCTCACGATCGAGAAAGTCATGTTTGTTGAGTCCCTTGCATACAATCTACTTTCCGTTCGTCAACTTGCACTCATGGGTTTTGCCACATTCTTTGATATTGATACTACGGCCCTCTTGTGGAGCAAGACTCTTAAAGTAGCCTTTGTTGGGCATGTTGATAACGGTCTTTATGTGATTAACTTTTCGGAGCAACCCACTAAGGCCGCGACATGCCTAATGGCTAAAGTTGATGTGGGGTGTCTTTGGCATCATCGTTTAGCCCATGTCAATATGAGATCTTTGCAAAGTCTTCTCAAGGGGGACCATGTCCGTGGACTAAAAAATGTTAGCTTTGCCAAAGATTGTGCTTGTAGTGCTTGTATCAAAGGAAGGTTACATGAGAAGGCTCACCCTCCCACGACTATCATCTACTCGAAGAGACCCTTGCAGCTCCTTCACATGGATCTCTTTGGGCCTCCATCCTTTGATAGTCTTGGGGGTATAAAGTATTGGTTGGTGATTGTCGATGATTACTCAAGGTACACTTGGGTATAATTCTTCAAGAGGAAGAGTGAAACTCAACAAACTGTCATCGACTTTGCAAATGAAGCTCAACGTCAACACGATGCAAAGATCTTGACAATAAGAAGTGACAATGTCACCGACTTCAAGAACTACACCTTGGATGAGTTTCTTAGTGATGAGGGGATCAAGCATCAATATTCCGCACCATACACCCATCTACAAAATGGTGTTGCGGAGAGGAAGAATCGGACGTTGATGGATGCTGCAAGGACCATTATGGTGGAGTTCAAGTCTCCTTACAAATTTTGGCCGAAGCCATCAACACCGCATGTCATGCATCCAATCGGCTCTATCTTCGCAAAGGCTTGAACACGACTCCATATGAAATACTCACCGGTAACAAGCCCAACCTCAAGTATTTCCAGGTGTTCGGTTGTAAGTGTTTCATTCTCAAGAAAGGTGTTCATTTTTCTAAATTTGAGGCTAGAGCTCATGAGGGCATATTTGTTGGTTATGCTACAAACTCTCATGCTTACCGTGTCCTCAACAAGTCCACGGGACTCATTGAGGAGACATGTAACATGGAGTTTGACGAGAATAACGGCTCCCAAGTGGAGCAAAGTGGTACTTGTGATGTAGGTGATGAAATTCCTACCCAAGCCATAAGAAGAATGGGTGTTGGTCATATCCTACCCATTGAGGAACCCCTTTTGGCCGAAGGAGAAGGACAATGCTCCACTCAAGTGGAGCCATCACCGACCCAAGACCCACATGCTTATGAAGAACAAAGTGAAGGCCCTCAACCACGTGAACGAGATCAAGGGCAAGATCAACCTCTAGATGGTGGTGAGCCACCAAGTGATGCCCAAGGTCGAGTTCTCACTTCCGAGCAAGTTCAAGATCAAGAGCAAGCTCAATATCAAGAACAAGCTCAAGACGGCGCTCAAGATGATCAAGTTTTCGCTCCTCGTTTCACATCTGAGGAGGAATTAGAGCGTCGTGCCACTAAGATTGCTTCCAAGCTCACAACCAAAGGTCACCTCATGGAGAATGTGGTTGGAAGCCTAAGAAAGGGGTAAGCACTTGTAGAAAATTATCAAACTATTGTGAACATCACATGTTTGTTTCTTGTGTCGAACCCCAAAAGGTCTATGAGGCGCTCAAGGATCCGGATTGGCTCAAAGCCATGCATGAAGAACTCAACAACTTTGAGCACAACCAAGCGTGGAGATTGGTGCCAAGGCCAACGGGGAATCATAATGTCATTGGAACCAAATGGATATTCAAGAACAAGCAAGATGCTCATGGGATCATTGTTCGCAACAATGCTCGTTTGGTGGCACAAGGCTACTCCCAAGTCGAGGGTATCGACTATGGTGAAACCTTTGCTCCCGTTGCTCACCTTGAATCTATCTGTTTGTTGATTGCTTATGCTTCTCATCATAATTTCAAGTTGCAACAAATGGATGTGAAGACTGCTTTTATTAATGGTCCTATTAATGAGTTGGTGTATGTCAAATAACCCCCGGGGTTCGAGGATCCCTATTTCCCCGATCATGTGTACCAACTCGACAAGGCACTCTATGGCCTTAAACAAGCCCCACGTGCGTGGATGAGCATCTTACCGAGTTGTTGCAAGATCGTGGGTTCAAAATTGGGAAAATCGACCCCACTCTTTTTACTAAGAAGGTCAAAGGGGAGTTGTTTGTATGCCAACTATATGTTGATGATATTATCTTTGGTTCCCCTAACAAAGATTTCAATGAGGAATTTGCCGCTCTCATGGCCTCAAAGTTCAAGATGTCTATGATGGGAGAGTTGAAGTTCTTTCTCGGGTTCAAAATCAAGCAAAGAAGAGAAGGAACCTTCATCAACGAAGCCAAATACACTCAAGACATGCTCAAGAGATTCAAGCTAAGTCATGTCAAGCCGGCTTCCACTCCAATGCCCATCAAATGCCAACTTGACATAGATCCCAATGGTAAAGCGGTGTATCAAAAGGTATATCGCTCCATGATTGGCTCCCTGCTTTACCTTTGTGAATCTAGACCGGATATCATGTTGAGTGTGGGAATTTGTGCACGGTTTCAAGCCGCACCTAAGGAAATCCACTTTGTGGAGGTCAAGCAAATCTTTCGATATTTGGATCATACCCCAAACTTTATCTTATTGTACCCAAGAGGATCCAACTTCGATCTTTTGGGCTATTTAGACTCAGATTGGGCGGGAGACAAAGTGGATAGGAAGTCCACCTCCAGAGGGTGCCAATTTCTTGGTTTCTCTTTGGTGAGTTGGTCTGCTAAGAAGCAAAGTTGTGTATCTCTGTCGTCCACCGAAGCGGAGTATGTGGCTGCCGGTAGTTGTTGTACTCAACTTCTATGGATGAGGCAAACTTTGAAGGATTACGGTGTCACTTGTGATGAAGTGCATCTTTGGTGTGACAATGAAAGTGCCATCAAGATCTCTCTCAACCTGGTGCAACACTTCAAGACGAAGCATATTGAGATTCGGTATCACTTCATCCAGGATCACATTAGGCGAGGGGAGATCAAGCTCAAGTATGTCAACACTCATGATAACCTTGCAGATTTTTTCATGAAGCCCTTGGATGAAGCAAGATTTCGCGAGTTAAGGCATGAGCTAAATATCATTGATTTGAGTAATGTAGCTTGAACCCTTGCACACCCCACCATACTCAACTTGATATCTTGTTTAGGTGTAGGCATGGACATAGGGGGAGTGTTGTTCTCTCAATGAACTCTCCCTCCCCCCATTATGAATAAATTGATCAACTCTTTCACATTAGCCATTTTGTTGGTACTTGTGCTTCAAAGACGAGTTTTGGTCATGGGCCCAAGGATAATTCTTTGCGGTACCATACCAATCGACTCATACATAGGTGGCTCTGGCCACCACTCTCTCTTCTTGAGAGTTTTGTTCCGTGTTTGGTCTTTGTTGTCTTTTGCCTTCTTTTGAGCCGTGTTTGTGGTTGTGTTTCCTCGTGTGCTAGCTCTTTGGTGTGTCCGTTTGCGTGAAGGTTGCGTTGCAAACGCTGTTTTCCTCTCTTGTTTGTGAAACTTGCATTTTCTTGGGTCTACGGTACTACCGTGGCTTGCCACGGTACTACCGCAGGAGCTGTGCATGGTACTACCGCAACCAGCACGACAATGATTTTTTACTGCCGTCTGGTCGAGCGGTACCACCGCCCAATGTCCGGTACTACCGCTATGACCAGCGGTAGTATGGCACAGTCGTGAGCACGTGGGGGTTAAGAGAGGGCAGGGGGAGTTCTAACTCCCCCATACCCATTCAACTCTTTTTCTCCCCACGTCGTCTCTCTCTCTCTTCTGCCCAAGAACGGCGCCGGAGGACCTCACCGGATCTCCATCTCCAGCCGCTCTCCTCGCATTCCGACCGGTGGGATCGTTCCCCACCTAGCCCTCTT
This sequence comes from Triticum aestivum, assembly GCF_018294505.1. Taxonomy (NCBI): domain Eukaryota; kingdom Viridiplantae; phylum Streptophyta; class Magnoliopsida; order Poales; family Poaceae; genus Triticum; species Triticum aestivum. The sequence goes on from NC_057801.1 coordinate 613,203,051, forward strand.
GCCATGGACCAAGGTTTCTCCCCAAATCCCTCGCTCTTTGCTTCGTTGCTTTGTCTCTAGCTTTTTGGGGAGATGCATGTTGTTCTTGAGATTTTAGGCCAAATCTTTGCAAGAGTAGGATGGAGGAGAGTCGTAGTGCTGTAGAGATGATATTTGGTATGTTGCCACACGGATATTTTGATCAACCGTAGTATCACTCCATTGTTGTGGATGTGCCCAGATCTATTTCGCCCCGGATTTGACCCCGAGATGTACTACCGCACCTCCCGTGCGGTACTACCGCTCTGGCCCTTGCCGCCACCTATGGTACTACCACTCCTTAGGAGCGGTACTACCGCGAGTGACGCGGAAGTAAAATTTTACTTCCGCTCCAGGCGCGGTACTATCGTGCCATCCTGGCGCGGTACTACCGCGGCTGGTGCAGCAGTAAAATTTTAGTTCCGCACAATGGTGCGGTACTACCATTGAAGTCAAACCTTCCCTGTGGCAACTACCCAATGTTATTTCTACTTGTTTCTTTTGTTTTGTTGTAGTATTTGCATTGATCCTTCTTGCTTCTTTTGCGTGTTCTTGTGTTGTGTGTCATAGGTTGTGGCTCTGATTCCAATGTCTATCGGTCGAATCCTGTCCATGACACGGGCTCGAAGCGTCCGCGTAGCCAAGATGAAGATCCAGAGGGCTCCAATGACTCCCAACGCAGAACCAAGACCACCGCCACCAAGCTCAAGGAACCAACAATGGGCATGGATGAGATACCACTGGCTGAGTTTGTCACTCGAAGGAAGATCAACCCCTATGTGAATCCCCATGCAAACTTCAGAGGGAATGATTTGTTCTGGACCAAGCAGCAGAATCTTATCTATCTAGATGTGATCAAGGCCAAGCAGAACATCTATGTGGACGTGCACTGGATTGACATGAATCATATGAGGCAGGATAAGCACCGTGACTATTTCGGTGAGGCTTTGCACCTGGTGGAGAAATTTGGCATTGAGAACATGTTTACTTTTCACCTGGACTTTGACCCAGAGATTGTGGCTCAGTTCTTTGCTTCGGTCCACTTCCATACTGATGAGGCACGGACCATGACCTGGATGACCAATGGACAACAGATGACTGCTAAGTGGAAGGACTTCATGGATTTGCTTCAGGTTCCTAATGAGGGGCTCAACACGCCCATTAGTGTTCGTCCTCATGCCAACCCCGAGTCAGCCAACAAGAACAAGCTTCAGCCCTTCTTTGTTGAGAAGACTCTTCCCAGTAACAAGAAGGCGTGGGTGCTAAACTGTTTCCTTGACATAATGCATCGGATCTTCCGAAACTCCCTCTTTCCGTGCGTCGGTGACAAGGATAAGGTGCATGCCTATCTCGTGGATATGATGCTCATTTGTGAAGAGGCGCGTCATGCTCAGACGCAACCACTTGATGTTTCACATATCATGTGGTGCGAGCTACAGTTTTTGGTGTTCAACCGTAAGGTCCCCATCTATGGACCTTACCTGTTTCTCTTGATCACAAAGACTTGGGAGAAGCTCTATCCCGATGATGAGTTTGTTGCCCCTGGCTGGATTCGTCATGAGCCCATCAAGCTCCACATCAAGAGCCAATGGGCTAACACCACTACCCGTGCTGAGGCACAGGCTACCAAGATGGATGTGGATGGGATGGGATCGAGGAGGAGGAAGCGGATGAGGACATCTCTGATGGATACACTCCTCCCTCTATTGAGCCCACTTGGGCTAAGAAGCTGAAGAACAAGATGAAGGCTCTGTTCTACATGCAGGCCAAAGGGTAGTACAAGACCCATGTTGCCTCCAAGGAGAGTCGCCAGCGCGATAAGAAGATCTTGAGGACCTTTGGCGAACATGTGGAGAGTGGCTCAGAAAAAATCATCAGTCCGGAGGATGCTTGAATAGCCCAGCAAGGATATCAGTGGACAGAGTCAGAGGAGGAGCCCATTCCCGTTGCCGAGTCAGATGAGGAGCATCAGGAGTGATCATTGCAGTTTGAGCTACCACCTGTGTCGTAGGTGTCCTCTCTGCCTTTTTGGTGTCTCGATGCCAAAGGGGGGGAGAGTGTAGGATTTGCGAGTCTTGTGTCGTGTTGTTTCGCTTGGTCACTTTGCTTTCGTTATGTTGAACCTCGTTTGCTTTGGTTTGGTTTGTGCTCGTAAGACCAAGTTCTCTATCATATGGTGTAAGACATATGCACTCTAGCGTATCTTATTGTCTTTGTTTCTTAAGTAATTCATGAGCCTATGCTATCTTGTGTCCTTCTCTTTATGCTCATATTCATTATCTTGCCTACTTGCTCAGTGTTAGTTATATTGTTGCAAGAGATTCCTTGTCTATAAAATATAGGGGGAGTGTTGATCCTAGTATGTCGTGCAGTCCAAAGCACTTCTCTAGAGTGCACACATCTAGGGGGAGCCCGTCTATATTTTATAGATGGTGGGTTTGCTGTTGTTTCATTTTATATCCCTATGTGCAAATCCCGTTATTGTCATCAATCCACCAAAAAGGGGGAGATTGTAAGGGCATATTTATCCCTTAGTAGTTTTGGTGATTGATGACAATGCTTTTGCGGACTAATCGTGTGCATTGAGCAGTTCAGATATATCATGTCTAAACACAAGACGATTTAGTGCCCCTCGAAGACTATTGAAGATGGCACTTCTCTCTGTTTCTTTTCGGTGGATTTGAGTCGTAGGAAAGCCGTACTATTAAGAGGGGGTCTGTGTTGGAAAGGTTTGGATGGAATCAACATGTACACGTTTGTCCCTTTTTGCACCACCTTTCCTTTGGCTCTTTGGAGCATCCTCCGTCTCTCCGTGTCTCTGCAAAATGAAGGACTCCTAATGTTGCTGAACTGAGGCAGGCGGTAGTACTGGCCTCCAGCACGGTAGTATCATAGGTGCTCACGGTAGTACCACTCCTTGGGAGTGGTAGTACCATGGCCTCAAGCCAAGAGCAACTGCTCGAGTGGTAGTAGGGGCGGATGTATTTTTTTACATCCACGCCTGATACGTCTCCAACGTATCTACTTTTCCAAACACTTTTGCCCTTGTTTTGGACTCTAACTTGCATGATTTGAATGAAACTAGCCCGGACTGACGCTGTTTTCAGTAGAACTGCCATGATGTTGTTTTATGTGTAGAAAAGAAAAGTTCTCGGAATGACCTGCAAATCCACGAAGGCACTTTTTGGAATTAATAAGAATTTCTGGGCGAAAGAAATACACGAGGGGGCACACGGTCTATCCACGAGATAGGGGGGCGCCCCCCCTGTAGGGTGTGCCCCCCTATCTCGTGGGCCCCCTGGACCTCCACCGACCTCAACTCCAACTCTATATCTTCCGTCTCGCGGAGAAAAAAATCAGAGAGAAAGTTTCATCGTGTTTTACGACATGGAGCCGCCACCAAGCCCTAATCTCTCTCGGGAGGGCTGATCTGGAGTCCGTTCGGGGCTCCAGAGAGGGGGATTCGTCGTCGTCATCATCATCAACCATCCTCCATCACCAATTTGATGATGCTCACCGCCGTGAGTGAGTAATTCCATCATAGGCTTGCTGGACGGTGATGGGTTGGATGATATTTACCATGTAATCAAGTTAGTTTTGTTAGGGTTTGATCCCTAGTGTCCACTATATTCTGAGATTGATGTTGCTATGACTTTGCTATGCTTAATGCTTGTCACTAGGGCCCGAGTGCCATGATTTCAGATCTGAACCTATTATGTTTTCATCAATATATGTGTGTTCTTGATCCTATCTTGCAAGTCTATAGTCACCTGTTATGTGTTATGATCCGACAACCCCGAAGTGACAATAATCGGGATACTTCTCGATGATGACTGTAGTTTGAGGAGTTCATGTATTCACTATGTGTTAATGCTTTGGTCCGATTCTCTATTAAAAGGAGGCCTTAATATCCCTTAGTTTCCACTAGGACCCCGCTGCCACGGGAGGGTAGGACAAAAGATGTCATGCAAGTTCTTTTCCATAAGCATGTATGACTATTTACGGAATACATGCCTACATTACATTGATGAACTGGAGCTAGTTCTGTGTCACCCTATGTTATAGCTATTACATGAGGAATCGCATCTGGCGTAATTATCCATCACTGATCCATTGCCTACGAGCTTTTCATATATTGTTCTTCGCTTATTTACTTTTCCGTTGCTACTGTTACAATCACTACAAAACACCAAAAATATTGCTATTACTATCTTTACCTCTTACCACCATTACCATTACTATCATACTACTTTGCTACTAAATACCTTGCTGCAGATACTAAGTTATCCAGTTGTGGTTGAATTTACAACTCAACTGCTAATACTCAAGAATATTCTTTGGCTCCCCTTGTGTCGAATCAATAAATTTGGGTTGTACTTCACCCTCGAAAGCTGTTGCGATCCCCTACACTTGTGGGATATCAAGACTAATTTCTGGCGCCGTTGCTGGGGAGCATAGCTTTATTCTCTGAGTCACTTGGGATTTATATCTGTTGATCACTATGAAGAATTTGAAAGACGCTAAAACCAAGATTTTGCCCTCAACCATGAGGGGAGGTAAGGAACTGCCATCTAGCTCTGCACTAGATTCTCCTTCCGTTATTAGTAGGCTTGCAACACCTAAACCTGGTACTGCTATGAATTCTGATATGTCGCATGTTATTGATGATGCCACTTCTGCTTTGCATGATACTTATGATGAAACTACTTTCGTGCGTGATACTACTTTGCCATTAGGTGAATTTCTTGATGAACAACTTGCTAGAGTTAGGGGGAATGAAAATATTGAAGATGCTATTATTGATGATAGTGATGATGAAAATTCTCCCAATGATTATGTAGTGCCTGTTGTTCCTGAGGGTTATGTTATGAATAAAGAAGCCGCTGAAGCTATTTTTGCCTGCAAAGATAGATATGATCTTAAGAAACTATTAGCTAAATGGAAGCAGCAATCTCTTAATGCTAGAATGAAACCTGACCCTGCTTTTGCTACTTCACCTATCTGTGTTACTGATAAGGATTATGAATTCTCTGTTGATCCTGAAATCATTACTTTGGTAGAATACGATCCTTTTTATGGCCTTGAATCTGAAACTGTTGTGGTACATCTTACCAAGTTGAATGATATAGCTACCCTGTTTACTCATGATGATAGATCTCGCTACTTTTATATCCTTAAGATTTCCTCCTTCTCATTAAAGGTTGATGCTAAGACTTGGTATAATTCTCTTGCTCCTGGTTGTGTGCGTAGTCCCCAGGATATGATTTATTACTTCTCTGCTAAATATTTCCCTGCTCATAAGAAACAAGCTGCCTTGCGGGAAATATATAACTTTGTGCAAATCAAAGAAGAGAGTCTCCCACAAGCTTGGGGGAGGCTTCTACGATTACTTAATGCTTTGCCTGATCATCCACTTAAGAAAAATGAAATACTTGATATTTTCTATAATGGACTAACCGATGCTTCCAAGGACTACTTGGATAGTTGTGTTGATTGTGTTTTCAGGGAAAGAACAGTCGATGAAGCTGAGTTACTATTTAATAATATGTTGACTAATGAAAATAATTGGACTCTCCCTGAGCCAATTCCTAGGAAATTCCTGAACCAATTGAGCCAACTCCTGAGCCTATTCCTAAACCCACTCCGAAGAAGAGAGGTGTTCTATTTCTCAGTCCTGAAGATATGCAAGAGGCAAAGAAATCAATGAAAGAAAAAGTATTAAAGCTGAAGACGTTAAGAATTTACCTCCTATTGAAGAAATACATGGTCTTAATATACCGCCTGTTGAAGAAACACATTGTCTTGATAACCCGACACAGGTAGTAAAGGTAAATTCTCTCTATAGATATGATAAAGATGAAATCCCATCTACTAAATTTCATAGCCCCTGCTTAGATGAATTTGATGATTTCATGAATAGACAAGCAAATTTCAATGATTACGTTAGTAGACAATTGAAGAATAATGCTTATACGATAGTACGCTTGAGTGATTATGTAGCTAGAGTTAAAGGTGAATTTAAACTCACTAGTAAACATGCTTCCATGATTGCTACTCAAGCTGAACAAGTACTTAAGGCTCAGAATGAATTGCTTGCTGAATTAAATAATAAAATGACTTTGCTGTTAGAGTGGCTACTAGAACTGGTAGAATGACTCAGGAACCTTTGTATCCTGAAGGCCACCCTAAAAGAATTCAACAAGATTCTCAGAATAATAATCTAGATGCTCCTAGTTCTTCTAAGAAGAAGAAAAAGAAGAATGATAGGACTTTGCAAACTTCTAGTGAACCTAATGTAGAAATACCTGAGAATCCTAATAATACTTCTATCTCTGATGCTGAAACACAATCCGGAGATGAACATGAACCTGATGATAATGCTAATAATGATGTTCATGTAGATGCTCAACCTAGTAATAACAATGATATAGAAATTGAACCTGCGGTTGGTCTTGATAACCCACAATCAAGAAACCAACGTTATGATAAGAGAGATTTTGTTGCTAGGAAGCACGGTAAAGAAAGAGAACCATGGGTTCAGAAACCCATGCCCTTTCCTCCTAAACTATCCAAGTCAAAGGATGATGAGGACTTTGAGCGTTTTGCTGAAATGATTAGACCTATTTTCTTACGCATGCGCTTAACTGGTATGCTTAAAACAAACCCTTATGCTAAATATATGAAAGATATCATCACTAATAAGAGGAAAATACCTGAAACTGAGATTTCCACCATGCTTCCCAACTATACCTTTAAGGGTGGAATACCTAAGAAACTTGGTGATCCCGGAGTACCCACTATACCTTGCTCTATTAAAAGAAATTATGTTAAAACTGCTTTATGTGATTTAGGAGTCGGTGTTAGTGTTATGCCTCTTTCCTTGTATCGTAGACTTGAATTGAGTAAGTTGACACCTACTGAAATATCTTTGCAAATGGCTGACAAATCAACTGCTATACCTGTCGGCATTTGTGAGGACGTGCCTGTTGTTGTTGCGAATGTTACTATCTTAACAGACTTCATTATTCTTGATATTCCCGAGGACGATAGTATGTCTATTATTCTTGGTAGACCCTTTTTAAATACTGCAGGAGCTGTTATTGATTGCAACAAAGGCAATGTCACCTTTCATGTTAATGGAAATGAGCATACGGTACATTTTCTGAGGAAGCAAATCCAAGTTCATAGCATAAATGCTATTGAGAAAATTCCATCAATTATTATTGGAGGTTTTGAATTTCCTCTCCCTACTGTCAAGAAAAGTATGATATTCTTATTGTTGGGGATTTTCATATCCCCGTTGAGGTAACTTAGTGTTACTCGAAATTTCTCCGGTTCCGTGCTATTCGGAATGAGTTTGTTAACAAGACTTGATCAAACTTGTTAGTGGGTTCATTTTGATGATCATGAGATGGATGAAACTAGAAGTCACAACCTTCTGTACCCTTTTTTTACTTTCTGTTATTTAGATTAAATAAAGCAAAAATAGTATTATCCGTCTGTTTTCTGAATTATCCGTGCATTAAAAAAATAGTCGGAAAATAAAAGTGCTCCAAATGCCCTGCAAATTTAGTATGATTTTTTCTGGAATATTTGAGGATTTTAGGCACTAAAATCACTATAGGAGGGGCAAGCACCAGGCCACGAGAGTGGAGGGCCCCCCCCCCTATAGGGCGCGCCCCCTGTCTCGTGGGCCCCTGGTGGCTCCCCTCCACTTATGCCAACACCCACACACTCCATCTTCTACCCAAAAAAATCCCCATCCAGCTCAAGCATGAGTTCTAGCCCATTTTGCTACGATTTTCGATCTCCTTGCTCAAAGCTCCATTCACAAAACTACTTTGGGAGATTGTTGCTTGGTATGTGACTCCTCCATTGGTCCAATTAGTTTTTGTTCTAGTGCTTTATTCATTGCAAATCCTTGTTGCCTGGGTGACTCTGTTCTTGAGCTTGCATGTTAAATTTATGAGGTTCCAAGTAATTCTGATGCATGATATAGGCTCTAGGCACTTGTAGGAGTAGTTGCTATCAATCTTGTTTAGTTTTATGCACTTTTATTTTGAAGTTATTAAAATTTCAGAAATTTTCAGAAAATGTTAAGGAGACTTTTGAGGGGCTCTTCTAGCCAAAGCTCCCAGGAAAAACAAGCCAAAGAGAAGGAAAAGCCAAGTATAATCTTCCTCGCTTAGCGGAAGTACGGTCGTGTGAATGGCCATGCAAGGATTTCTTGAAAGAGGCTGGAATTCATGAAGACTTTTATGCTTTAATCGAGACTGCAAGCCTCACCGGTTTCATCAACGGCCGAATCGATCAGTATCTCTTACTCACCAATACTTTCGTGCAAAACTTTTATTTTTATCCTAAGAAGTCACCACCTGCAGTATCATTTCATTTATATGATGAGTTCAAAGAAATGTCTTTGCGTGATTTTTGCGCGGTATGTAGGATACCTTATGTCGGAGAATTAGAGGAACCCCATCGTAATGATGTGGATGGCTTTGTTAATACTATCACTGTAGAGGAGCCAAAGAAGGGTTCCGAGGCAAAAGCCTCTAGCATACACTTTCCTGTTTTACGCTACTTTGCCATATTTGCTAGTAGATGCTTGATTGGTCGTGGAAATAGTGGAAATTTGAGCGTTCCCGATATTATCATTCTTCAACATGCTTTGCTTAGATACAATACTTTTAGTATGGGTGCCGTCGTTGCTAAACGGCTAGCCCTGAATCATACAAAAGGCCCCATATTTGGAGGTATCTATGCTGCACGTCTTGCTAGACATTTTCAGATACCCATTAGGCACCATGAGGAAAAGGAGACAATATTGCCTCCTCACATTTTAGATTACAAGAGCATGGTAGCACACAAGTTTATTGTTGACAACGAAGATAGGATGCTCTTGTATAAACTGAGATTTAATAAGAAACACTTTGAGATTATTATTTTGCATGCGCCTCTGTTGTTTGATTTGCTTGTAGAAAATTTTCTCATCACACCGGAAGCAGTGAACAATCATTGAGCTCAAGCTTTTACTCCAGAACCTGAACCTGACCCGGAACCTGAACTGGACCCTTATCATGCATCATCTATCCAGTGGGATTCGGAGATGACCAGCCAGTGGTATCCTGATTACACCTCTCAGTACACCGGGGAGAGTAGCCGCGATCCGTGGCATTAAACCAACTTAGGCCAAAAGCCTAAGCTTGAGGGAGTATGTATTTCTCACTGATTTTACATTCATGTTCACACACCAGTCATCGGTGCTCATACTCTTTCATTGTATTATCCATACTAGTTTAAATTCCTTTTTCTAGTTTTTGTTCTTGTGTGCTTGATAAACCTTGAGAAAACCCAAAAAATTAGTTAGTTTAATTTCCATGCTTGTAGTAGAAATTAAAATGAAAATCCAAAAAGATTTCTAGTTCTTCTTCTTACTTGTTGGGAGCTTTCCCGTGTAAATAGTTTTATTTTCTTTTCTTTCCTTTGGGGGTCGAGAAGACCATATTGAAAATGCTTAGTGGCTCTCATATGCATAATTGTTTATTTAATTTAGAGCCCATATTACTTGTCTTCTCTTTTGAGTTGAATGCTTGCAGATTCCAGCTTAGTCCAATGCACGTACACTCTTATTATTATACACATCGTTCGGTCGTGCAAGTGAAAGGCAATAATGACGATATATGATGGACTTATTGAGATGAGAAAAGCTGGTATGAACTCGACCTCTATTGTTTTTGTAAATATGATGAGTTCATTGTTCTTGAGTCAGCTTATTATGAAGTAAACATATTTGCAATAACATTTAGAGATTATAGTTGCTTGTGCCATGCTTGATTAGCTTTGAGTTATAATGGTTTACCTTGCGTGCCAACATGCTATTAGAATGATTATGATGTGGTATGATGGGATGGTATCCTCCTTTGAATGAATTGAGTGACTCGACTTGGCACATGTTCACGCATGTAGTTGAATCAAATCAACATAGCCTTCACAATATTTATGTTCATGGTGGATTATATCCTACTCATGCTTGTATTCAGTGTGAATTAATTTTAATGCATGTTCATGACTGTTGTCGCTCTCTCAGTTGGTCGCTTCCCAGTCTTTTGCTAGCCTTCACCTGTACTAAGCGGGAATACTGCTTGTGCATCCAAACTCCTTAAACCCCAAAGTTGTTCCATATGAGTCCACTATACCTTCCTATATGTGGTATTTACCTGCCGTTCCAAGTAAATTTGTATGTGCCAAACTCTAAACCTTCAAATGAAATTCTGTTTTGTATGCTCTAGCCGCTCATGTTTCCACTAGGGCTGCCTATATCTTTCATGCTAGGTGGGTTATTCTCAGAGGAGTGGACTCCGCTCCTCATTCACGAGAAAGGGCCGGTAACCGGGATGCCGAGTCCCATGATCCAAAAAGATCAAAGCAAATCAAAATAATTAAACAAAACTCCCCCAGGGCTGTTGTTTGTTGGAGGCACTCATCGTTTCGAGCAAGTCATGGATTGATGCTTGTTGGTGGTTGGGGGAGTATAAACCTTTACCATTCTGTTTGGGAACTGCCTATAATGCATTTAGTATGGAAAATACAACCATCTCATAGTTGTTGCCTTCGTAGTGAAAGTATGCCGCTCAAAATGTTATTCAATCTCTATTTTTAAAATCGAGCTCTGGCACCTCTACAAATCCCCGCTTCCCTCTGGGAAGGGCCTATCTATTTACTTTTATGTTGAATCATCACCCTTCTTATTAAAAAGCACCCGCTGGAGAGCACATTGTCATTTGCATTCATTTCTGTTGGTTTATATTGGGTATGACTTGACTGGATCTCTTTTACCATGAATTACAATGTTTAGTCAGTCCTTGATCTTTAAAGGTGCTCTGCATTTATGTTTTACGGTCTCAGAAAGGGCTAGCGAGATACCATTTTGTTATATCATGTTATGATTGTTTTGAGAAAGTGTTGTCATTCGAGTTTTATTATTATGGCTCGCTAGCTGATTATGCTATTGATATGAGTAATTGTGAGACCCAAGTGTTATTGTGAGTATGGTTAGTTCATAATACTTGCTGAAACTTGAATGCTGGCTTTTCATGTTTACAACAACAAGAGCAAACAGAGTTTGTAAAAGTTTTTCTTTATCACTTTCAGTCTATCAACTGAATTGCTTGAGGACAAGCAAAGGTTTAAGCTTGGGGGAGTTGATACGTCTCCAACGTATCTACTTTTCCAAACACTTTTGCCCTTGTTTTGGACTCTAACTTGCATGATTTGAATGAAACTAACTCGGACTGACACTGTTTTCAGCAGAACTGCCATGATGTTGTTTTATGTGTAGAAAAGAAAAGTTCTCGGAATGACCTGCAAATCCACGGAGGCATTTTTTGGAATTAATAAGAATTTCTGGGCGAAAGAAATACACGAGGGGGCACACGTCATGTCCATGAGACAGCCCCCCCCCTGTAGGGCGCGCCCCCCTATCTCGTGGGCCCCCTGGACCTCCACCGACCTCAACTCCAACTCTATATCTTTCGTCTCGCGGAGAAAAAAATCAGAGAGAAAGTTTTATCGCGTTTTACGACACGGAGCCGCCGCCAAGCCCTAATCTCTCTTGGGAGGGCTGATCTGGAGTCCGTTCGGGGCTCCGGAGAGGGGGATTCGTCGCCGTCGTCATCATCAACCATCCCCCATCACCAATTTCATGATCCTCACCACCGTGAGTGAGTAATTCCATCGTAGGCTTGCTGGACGGTGATGGGTTGGATGCGATTTATCATGTAATCAAGTTAGTTTTGTTAGGGTTTGATCCCTAGTATCCACTATGTTCTGAGATTGATGTTGCTATGACTTTGCTATGCTTAATGCTTGTCACTAGGGCCCGAGTGCCATGATTTCAGATCTGAACCTATTATGTTTTCGTCAATATATGTGTGTTCTTGATCCTATCTTGCAAGTCTATAGTCACCTGTTATGTGTTATGATCCGACAACCCCGAAGTGACAATAATCGGGATACTTCTCGGTGATGACTGTAGTTTGAGGAGTTCATGTATTCACTATGTGTTAATGCTTTGGTCCGATTCTCTATTAAAAGGAGGCCTTAATATCCCTTAGTTTCCACTAGGACCCCGCTGCCACGGGAGGGTAGGACAAAAAATGTCATGCAAGTTCTTTTCTATAAGCACGTATGACTATTTACGGAATACATGCCTACATTACATTGATGAACTGGAGCTAGTTCTGTGTCACCCTATGTTATAACTATTACATGAGGAATCGCATCCGGCATAATTATCCATCACTGATCCATTGCCTACGAGCTTTTCATATATTGTTCTTCGCTTATTTACTTTTCCGTTGCTACTGTTACAATCACTACAAAATACCAAAAATATTGCTATTACTATCTTTACCTCTTGCCACCGTTACCATTACTATCATACTACTTTGCTACTAAATACCTTGCTGCAGATACTAAGTTATCCAGGTGTGGTTGAATTGACAACTCAACTGCTAATACTCAAGAATATTCTTTGGCTCCCCTTGTGTCGAATCAATAAATTTGGGTTGTACTTCACCTTCAAAAGTTGTTGCGATCCCCAACACTTGTGGGTTATCAGCGCCCTACGCGGTAGTATCGCGCCATCGGCGCGGTAGTACCGTAAGTTATGGCCAGGCACAGCAGCATGAGCGGAAGTAGGGGCGGATGTAATTTTTTACATCCGCGCCCTACATGGTAGTACCGCTCCGGGCTTGCGGTAGTACCGTGTCGGATTTTTGCATAGATCAAAACACAGCGGAAGTAGTCACAAATGTATTTTTATATGTGCGTGCCTTCTCAGCCTAGACTATTCGTGACTTGCGGTAGTACCGCAAGGTGGCGCGGTAGTACCGCGCCAGCAGTTCTACCGCTTTCTGCCTCTTTGTTACAGGTCTGGTCTAGCCCCTGCCTCGCTAGCGGTAGTACCACTGTGCCATGCGGTAGTACCGCAGGCCCTTGCGGTAGTATCGCATGTCTGGTGCGGTAGTACCGGTCTTCGCGGGCTGAGTTGGTGGATAACGGTTGGATTTGTTCTTTCACTATATAAGGGGAGTCTTCTTCTCCGAGTTGAGTACCTCTTCCACCTCCAAGCTCCATTGATGCTCTAAGCTCCATTTTCGCCCGACCTCTCTCCCTAGCCAATCAAACTTGTTGATTCTCTAGGGATTGGTTGAGAAGGCCTCGATCTACACTTCCACCAAGAGAAATTTGATTCCCCCACTAATCCCTTGCAGATCTTGTTACTCTTGGGTGTTTGAGCACCCTAGACGGTTGAGGTCACCGCGGAGCCATAGTCCACTATGGTGAAGCTTCGTGGTGTCATTGGGAGCCTCCAATTAAGTTGTGGAGATTGCCCCAACCTTGTTTGTAAAGGTTCGGTTGCCATCTCCAAAGGCACCAATAGTGGAATCACGGTATCTCGCATTATGTGAGGGTGTGAGGAGAATACAGTGGCCCTAGTGGCTTCTTGGGGAGCATTGTGCCTCCACACCGCTCCAACGGAGACGTACTTCCCCTCAAAGGGAAGGAACTTCGGTAACACATCCTCGTCTCCTTTGGTTCCACTCTTGGTTATCCCTTACCTTTACTTGTGCAAGCTATATTGTGTTATATCCTTTGCTTGCTTGTGTGCTTATTGTTGTTGCATCATATAGGTTGCTCACCTAGTTGCATATCTAGACAACCTACTTTGGTGCAAAGTTTAATTTGGTAAAGATAAGCTAAAAATTGTTAGTTGCCTATTCACCCCCCCTCTAGTCAACTATATCGATCCTTTCAACAGGGTGGCTTGAGGTGAGGGCAAGACTGCCGTGGAATATCCGGCACGGGTATGCGAGTAGCACGAGGGGGTTTACCTAGGTTCGGGGCTCTCCGGAGAGATATTACCCCTACTCCTGCATGTCTGAATATCTGTGGTATATCTGGTATAGAGTTGCTCCTGGAGTTGTATCTGAGCTTAGTGCCGTAGGCATCTGGCTTTGTAAATATGTGTGGCCTGAGTGCCTTGTGGCCGGCTGCGTGAGCATGTGTGTTCTCATACGTGAGTGTGTGTTGATGGATGGATGGAGTTATGCCCATATATATAGGCTTGGGGTAGCTTACTTCCTAAGCTAGGTGATGGCATGGTGGGGTGTCCTACTTGTCCCCTGGGTCACTTCATGAATAGTGCCCAGGGACAAGTGACACTATGCGAGGTGACGCTGCTACAGTGCTCCACTATTCGCCAGTAGTGCCGGGTATAGCCGTCTCGTCCGGGTCATGTCCGATGGGACGCCGTAGTTAACTTCGTGTAGCAGGCCGACCGGAGCAGCCGACCGGAGGAGCAGTCAGCCTGGACCGGCAGCCAGCCCGTCCGACAACCGTTTGGAGCGGCTAGGTGGCGAACCGGCCAGAGCAGTCGGACCGAGGGGCGTTGGCCGCCCCGATGTCTTGAAGCGTTATTTGTCCGCCTTTGTGGGTACCCGAGGGTCATTCCCTTGACAGCACCAAAAGATTGAACACTACAAAGAATCACTCCCTCTGAAAAGAACACATTGAACTTGGCCAAAGAAGATAGTAGATTAGAGAGCATGCAAAGCTATTTAATTATGTAAAAGGAAACCTCAAAAGATTAAATTGATTTCAATGAACAATCTGATTCGTAAAGTGACAATCCATCATGTCCCAACAAACACACCACATAATTACATTGAATTGACCTCGATCACGTGAAGCAGCTCACGAGAACATGGTATTGAAGATCCAAATAGACACACACACACACAGACACACACACACACACACACACAGAGAGAGAGAGAGAGAGTCATCTAGCTACTACTATGGATTCTAAGGTCCTAATAGAACTAGTTACACACAATATGGAGGCGGTAAGGTTGATGAAGCCTCCGACAATGGATTCCCCCTCCGATAGAGCTCCAGAACAGACCCCTAGATTGGATCTTCGCGAAACAGGAACTTATGGCGGCAGAAAAATTCTTCTAAAAATATGGCGGGGGGGGGGGGTTCGGTATTTATAGGAACTTATGGCGATGAAATGGATGAAAGGCGATGAACTTGGCCCCACACGACCAAGGGACGCCCTTAGGGCAGGGGCGCGCTAGGTGGCCATGTGGCCCCTTGTGGCTCCCCTCAATCTCCTGGAAGCTTCCTAGGTCCACCGTTGCTCGAAGAAGGTCATATTGAATCGACAAGTTATTTTGACCTTCGTAGATATTAATTTCATGTAAAACCAAAATCATGCTCAAAACAGGAACTGACACTGCGCACTAAATTAGTAATATAGAAAATAATACAAAAATATGTAAATATGATAATATATTACGATGGAACAACCAAAAAATGTAGATACGTTTAAGACATATCAGCGTGCTCCAACTGAAAATGTGTGCAAAACACAACATTGGCTATTAATTGGCGTGCTTTCCCAATGGAAAAGCGGATGCAACAATGGCAGGGGCAGAAGTGGCAGCCGTATGGGACGGGTGACAACGCCATTGACCAGGTTACATGCGGGTGGAAAAATCTGGGCTTAAACTGCCCTCTCGCTCAAGCGGTTATGGATGGAGGCTGCTGTCACGCCCAATATGCGACCCTATCCTAAAGGAACTCGAAGGTCCCACCAATGATAGAAGTGCATATTGGAGACGCTTTTGCAAGGTGGATATCATTACATCGTACCATTACATAATAGTTGGGATACATGCAATAGGCATACAATGCCACATGAATACAACAACATCATACATAAGAGCAACATCCGACTACGGATGAAACACAAACACAAACTCAAACGACATCCACCCTACTATCCCAGGCTGCCGACCAGGAACCTATCCCCTGAACAACGAAGCAGAAGAAGAACTCAAGACAAGCAAGCATCGCTCTCATGTCATGATCATCGCATAACATGTACCTGCAACTGTTGTTGTAGTAATCTGTGATCCACGAGGACTCAGCAATCCCATTACCATGGGTATCAAGACTAGCAAAGCTTAATGGGCATGGAATGGATAAGTGGTGAGGTTGCAGCAGCGACAAAGCATGTATGGTGGCTAACTTACGAATACAAGAATGAGATGAGAAGATACGCAAACGGTCGCAAACTAGTAATGATCAAGAAGTGATCCTGAACTACTTACGTTCAAACATAACACCACCGTGTTCTCTTCTCGACCCACTCGAAAAGAGACCATCACGGTTACACACGCGGTTGGGTGTTTTAATTCGAGTCTGGTGTCAAGTTCTCTACAACCGTATATTAACAAATTCCCATCTGCCACATAACCGTGGGCACGACTCTCGAAAGTTTAAACCCTGCAGGGGTGTCCCAATTAGCCCATTATAAGCTCACGATCCGCGGAGACAATCCTCAATCGCGGGACATCCGATCAGACTCAGGATCCCGGTGCACAAGACATTTCGATAATGGTAAAACAAAACCAGCAAGACCTCCCGGTGTGCCGACAAATCCCGATAGGAGCCGCACACATCTCGTTCTCAGGGCACCACGGATGAGCGACGCGTACATATGCCAAAATAACCCAGGTTGCCCTGGGGCGGCCCCGCACAGTGCTCTAGTTCGGACCAATGCTCAGAGGAGCACTGGCTCGAGGGGTTGATTAAAAATACTAGGGGGCCGGCAAAAATCCCCTATTTAAGTTTTAGTTGTTATTAGGCAAATGGTAAAACCAATGTTGGGCCTTGCTGGAAGAGTTTTATTCAAAGCGAACTGTCAAGAGGGTCCCATACCCCTCATTGTGTTAGGGACGTAAAATCAAGGAACATAACACCGGTATGACGGAAACTAGGGAGGCAAGAGTGGAACAAAACACCAGGCATAAGGCCGAGCCTTCCACCCTTTACCAAGTATATAGATGCATTAATTAAAATAAGAGATATTGTGATATCCCAACATAACCATGTTCTAACATGGAGCAATCTTCAACTTCACCTGCAACTAACAACGCTATAAGAGGGGCTGAGCAAAGCGGTAACATAGCCAAACAACAGTTTGCTAGGAAGGGTGAAAAGGTTAAAGGCTGACATGGCAATTTGGGAGGCTTGAAAACAAGTGATAGGTAGCGCAGCATAGCGATAGAACGAAGCAACTAGCATAGCAATGATAGTAGTGAGATCCAGGGTAACGGTCATCTTGCCTGAAATCCCGCTAGGAAGAAGAACGAGTCCATGAAGAAGACGAACGGGCGAAGACAAACCAAGCGTAGACGAACGAATCCTCACGATCGCAACGAAACATGAACTATCGAGAAGAAGCACAACCGGAAAGAAGCAAACAACAAGGTAAACACACCACACATAAACATGACATGATGCTCAACCAAGTATGATGCATGACAAGGCTACCTGATGCTACTCATGGCAAGAGATGATGCATACAAGAACAACATATCAAAGCAAGTTTAAATGGGACCGGAAATAACATATAACAATTCCAGTAAGTCCTCATATGCAAATTGCAAAATTCGTCCAGATCTGAATAAACCTTATGTTCAAGTAGTTAAATAGCAAGTTAAGATGCACCATGATGATCTACACGAAATTCTAGTCAAGTTACATATAAAGTTCATTTAATTCGAAGCTACGGCCTAGAAGATATGAGCAAAACGAGTCAAACATGGCATTGATGCAAAATACATTCAAACATCAAGCAAACACTCTCAAGGCAAGGATTCAACATGACATGATGAAACTACATGCAATTCTAAGCAAGTTTCATATAGAGCATGTTCAAAACGGAGCAACGGTGCAACACATACACTCCAAACAAGATATAACAACAATCTGCCCAAAACAGCAACTAGGCACTTTGCAATCATCAAAACAACATGCTACAAGAATCATAAGAGCACAAAATTGACATGCACTTCATGTACAAATAACATACTTCAAATATCATTAAGGTTCAGGTTCATAGGCATCAAGATTAATCCAAGATGATCAATGCAAAATGCAACTTTATAACACAGGAGCATATACATGAGCAGAGTTAATATGATGGGAACTTGAGAGCAAGAAAGAGACAAGCTACATCAAGTATACATAGCAACCAAGGGCATGGCATCTAAGTACACATAACAAAGAGAAAATAACGTCAGGGCATCATATACATATGGCTCATGGATTAGTGGGAACCAACATGACAAGATTGAATGTTGAAACAATTTCAGCAAAGTGTAAAACAGAAACATTATGATAGCATGTTTGCAAGCATGAAACAGAGTCATATGATCTCCAAAATTAACAACCATGGCATGTGAACAGAGTACTAATAGCATACTTCAAAACATGTAAATGGAGCATCTCTAGAAGAGGCATGGATCACTCAATAACAAGCTCACAACAAGGCATCATGAAGTTAACAGAAAACTGGAACATTACATAAGCATGTTCATGGCAATGGAAACATATGCTACATGACATATATAGGGCATAAAAAGGCATGGCATGATAAAGCATAACATAGACAACAAAACATGCCAAGTAAGCATCTCTAGATTGTACATGGATAAATTGGTAGCATCAAGCAAACATGGCATCATGATATAACTGATTCAGTATTGACAGAACATTAACAACAAGTAGTCCACTTCCCAAGCTTGATGCACTCACTACAGGGCATATCAAAATACATGGATTGCACCCCTATAAAGATGGCATGATTATGCTCCTAAAACATGTATACATGATGCTCAAAAGAAAATCACACAAAAAGGTATAAAAAATGACAAATAGGCAAGTTACAACAGATTTCAACAATTAACAGCAACATGCACTTTTGCAACAGGAATTAAGATATCAACATGCACCCTAACATGAATGCAAAGCACACCAACATGTAGAGCATGAAGAGCAGAACACGTGCATATCAAGATCATCATCATAGGATCAACAGGTACAAAGTTATATCACTCACAAGAAGCATACATGATGTTAACAATCAGCAGATTCCAGCAGTTTATATCACTTAGCAGTTTTGCAACGAATATTAAGGCATCAAGATGAATAGTAACATGGATGAAGACTACTCCATCATGTAGAGCACTTTGAGATGAACATTTTGACATATCATACACGCATAGTGGAGCAACATGCACAAAGTTATGGTATGACAGACATGATCACATATGCTGGAAATTCTGGGACTTGGCCGTTTTTTAACAGAAAAACCGAGCGAGCGTCAAATAACTATCAGGCGGATGGGGCGAAGGATGGGGGGCTCACCATGGGCTTCAGCCCAATTGTTGAAGAGGCTGTGGCAGGCCGACACAGACGGGCTGGGCTGGACGCGGGGCGGGGCCCATGGAGCCAGACGGGGTCAACGCGGCAGCGACGGGATCGGGGGCTCCCACCGATCCATCTGGAGGGCAGCGGCAGCATGCAGGCGTTGGGGCGGTGGCGCTGCCAGGGTTGCCCGACCGGAGGTCACCGGCAGGTGCGGGACGGGGCGAATCCGACCGAATCTCGCCGGATCCGGCCCGGAGGTGGACGCGGGCGGGGTCAGCGCGGAGCTCCGGCTACGCGGACGAGGTCGTGGCGCCAACGCACTCCAGGGCGGCGACGACCAATCCGGTGGCGCGAGGAGGCGAGCTCCAGCGGGGTCGCGGCGCGGGGCGATGATGAGAAGCTGCGGCGAGGCTCCAGCCGACGAGAAGGACGACGCGGGGTGCGGGAAGGCCGAGGCGCGGCTGATGTGACGTCCGGCAAGGTGCGACGGTGGTGGGAGCCAAGCTCGGGTGCGGCTGGGCGGCGTGCGGGCTTGGGGGGCCCAGATGCGGCCCGGGACGGGCCCGATCTGGGCCGGGAGGGCCGCGGCAGCGGGAGTGGAGGCAGGGGCGCGGGAAGGCCACTTGGCATGATGGAATTGGCCGAGGGCGGCGGCGCCCAGTGGCGGAGGGGGGTTTGGCCGGCGCGGAATGCGAGGAGGGGGAGGCTAGAGGTAGGGGGAGGCTAGGGTTAGACCAAATTTGGAAGGGAGAGGTGTTTAAATAGGGTAGGGGCTAGGTTTTGGTTTTTTTCTCCGTTTCGAAACAGTTCGATCGCGATCTAGCGGTCCGGAGCGAAGGGGGTAGGTAAGTGGGCTAGATGGGCTGTGTAGAGTGGTAGGGAGAGAAGAGAGAGGAAGAGGGCAGTCCGACACGGGTTTTCGGAGACTGAAAACGTCCGACATCTGACCGGCGCAAATGCCGCTATATGTTTAACGGTTGGGCTATCAAACGGACTCTAAATGCGAGGAAACTTGACAGGCGGTCTACCTATGCTATAATAAGACCGCACACCAAGTTTGACCCCATTCCGTGAACATTTTTATGCCACTCATAAAATAATATTTCAGAGGTGCCGCGGGCGC
Organism: Triticum aestivum; assembly: GCF_018294505.1. Classification (NCBI taxonomy): domain Eukaryota; kingdom Viridiplantae; phylum Streptophyta; class Magnoliopsida; order Poales; family Poaceae; genus Triticum; species Triticum aestivum. The sequence continues at coordinate 613,223,479 of NC_057801.1, forward strand.
GTGCGAGTGTGAAAGGGCTCGGAACGGACAACAGAGAGAACTGGGAGGACCCGGACGGATGCAAGTTTTGAAAAACATGTAGATGAAATGCAGATGATGACATGGCAAAGTGCAACACGCAAGCAAAAGACATGGCAACGACGACGAATAATGGGGAGACACCTGACGCATCGGTCTCGGGGCATTACAGCTGCTCCATATCAAACTATCAATGCCCCAGGTCCAAATAAGGAGGCCCACCGGCTCGATATGAAGCACGGTCCATAAATTATGGCGATCCGAAGGCATATGACAACTCTGCAAAAGAAAAAACCAAATAAATCAAAAAATGTTGCACCCTAAGGTATCTTAGATTTTATATTATTAAGGAAAATAGATAGAACAATGGAAAGATAACGACCAATAAAAAGTAAAATCACATTGAAAATCAAACTAGCCCCCTTCTTCCTTGGGTTGATTGTCATCTGCCGGAGATTGAAAATCGCACTGAAGCAACAATAAAGAAAATGAACACATGTAAACGCCTATCGTACCTTAAAGATCGTAATAGCCACTCATCACTTGAAACGAGATCTATAAGTCACCGAAGAAATATCGTTGAAACACCACAACACCCAGACTTGCAATCCAATACCACCAATCCTATACAACTCGAGAAAACAGACTATGCCTCATAACAATCTGAAAGAAGATGTCAAAGTCGCCGGACCAATATTCAACCAATTGCTCTCCTTTGTAGACGCACCGGCTGCCAAGATCTAAACATATATGAACACATCTGGCGACACCGATTCTCACAAGGCCTTCGCTGACGCTAGATCAGATGTCATCAAGGTACGAAGAGGCCGAAGAGACCTTATTCAAATATGACGACATTAACTCGTCGATGCCGCCAGGGAAATAAAACCTAAGGAAAAGACAAAAGAAACATACCTCCTCTTGGTGCCGACGAGGCTTCGAGACCGTGGAGAGGAGGGGAACCGAGATGACGGCGTGAAGTGAAGTGAGGAGAAACTTGGTTGCGGCAGCTAGGGTTGGGAAGGGGTGTTGACAATAGTACTCCCTGTGTTTTTTTTAGTCTGCATATAAGATTTGGTCAAAGTCAAACCTTGTTAACTTTGACTAAGTTTATAGAAAGAAATATCGAGATTCACAATATGAAATCAATATTGTTAGATGCATCATGAAATTAATTTTCATACCATATAGCTTTAGTGTCTTAGATGTTGATATATTTTTATACAAAGTTGGTCAAACTTTACAAAGTTTGACTTTGAGCAAATTTTATATGCAGACTAAAATGAAATGAAGGGAGTATAAGCAATAAATCTAGTAAACTGACTCATGTGTGAATTAATAAAATAGAAAATCTCCCGGAGAAGTTTTTGTCCTGCTCGGTCCTGCGGTTCGGTGGCCAACCAAAATTGCCCACACGGCGGCATGCAAAAATATCGCAACAAACAGAGCCGACTAGGCTTAGACTAGTCACCTTCCTGGCCTCCCTTCACTGAAACCATCCCGCGCCACCGCGCGCCCCACAGCGCCGCACCTCCTTCCTCGGCCACGGCCGCCGTACCGGCGTTCCCGGAGATCTATATACCTTCTCCCCCTGCCCCTTCCCGCTCATTTTCCGCAACTCCGGCTTTCCGAAGCAGAAGAAATGACAATCTCCTCCGCCCTCTCCTTCCTCTCCGATCGCAAGCGCCCCATCGTGATTTCCGTCGCCCTCTTCATCCTCCTCTCCTCCCTCTTCCTCCTCCTCAGCCCCGCCCCTTCCGCCCTCCCCTTCTTCTTCTCCCCCACCTCCCGCTTCTCCTCCTCCTCCTCCTTCTCCCGGGGCGCCGCTCCAGCGCCTCCCCAGACCCCATTGCCCGCCTCCGCTTCAGCGCCGCCCCAAACCCCAGTTCCCGTCTCCGCTTCAACGCCGCCCCAAACTCCAATTCCGGTCTCCGCTTCAGCGCCGCCCCAAACCCCAAACCCGGTCTCCGCCGACGCATCTCCACACGGAACAGTATCTGGCGGGAGCAGCAGCAGCGCCGCCGATCTACCCCGACTAGAGACTGACGCCACTGCAGACGACGCCGACACCAACGCAACCCAGCTGGGTCACGGCACGCTGCCCGCTGCCGCTGCACAAGTGACCACATCGGTCGACACAAAGGAGATCGCCACCGGCGTCTCGGGCGGGAGAGGTGCAGAGTGGGGAGGAGTCGGCGGTGGCGGGGAGGAGAAGCCGGTGGAGGCACCGTCGTGGGGATTGTGCGTGGTGGGGAAGCGGGTCGAGCCCGCGGACTACATACCGTGCCTGGACAACGTGAAGGCCGTCAAGGCGCTCAAGTCGATACGGCACATGGAGCACCGGGAGCGGCACTGCCCCACGGAGCCGCGGCCGAGGTGCCTGGTGCCGCTGCCCGCGGGGTACCGGCTTCCCCTGCCCTGGCCGCGCAGCCGTGACATGGTGAGGATGCCTGCTTGTCTTCTTCGGTAAGCGAGGAAGCGGTTTCGCTGCTTGTTTGTTTATTGAACAATGTAGTAGCAGCAGTATTTTTATAACATGGCTAATGTGTGCTCCCATGTTTGCTAGTGCTTGCGCTCTTATTCCACAACGTAGTATTAGTTTAATATTGCTATAATTGGTGATCTTATGCTCTGATTAAGAGGTAGTGTTGTGCTGTGTGGTTTGCTAGTGCAGTTTATTGTAAGGCGGAATGTTCATATTTGCACATCCTCCAAACGCAATAGAGAACTCTGTTGGGATTGTACCCTTCATACTCCAATCTTATTATACTGTACCTACGGTTAGTTTCGGATTGGAAGGGTGGTAATACTTATGAATCACCCATTTTAACCAGTTCTCGCAAACGACCTTTGCCACATGGTTACATGTGTATCCACTAGATGAGATTCGGGCATTTTTATACTGACGTACTTAGGCACTAATTCTTCTAAAGTTCAAGCTTGCAAGTTGCAATAAGCTAGAGCGTGTTTTATAACACGACTTCTAACCTTGTCATAGCATACTCCTTTTGTAAATTTCAGATTTGGTATAACAATGTTCCTCACCCAAAGCTAGTGGAATACAAGAAGGACCAGAACTGGGTTAGGAAGTCTGGTAATTATTTTGTCTTCCCTGGAGGTGGAACTCAATTTAAAGCAGGTGTGACCAGATACATCCGATTCATTGAACAGGTATATTATTTCGTGCCCTTTATTTGCTTTTGAACTCATGAATTTCCATTGGAGTTGCGTATTTATGATGATAAATCTATTTATGCACATTCTTGGTGATACTTAACTATTAAGACAACTGCACACCGTAAGTTGATTGTTTCAGTGACATGCTTCTAAAATCGACATCAAATACATGGTGCATTCCTATGATTATCGGTGCAAGTTCGTATTTTATGACTTCAGTATTGCTAATATAATAGCTCCCCTTTTTGTTTGCGATATCTCACAGCTTGCAGTCATTCTGTTTCAATAGATCATGCCACAAATAAAATGGGGAACTCATGCAAGAACTGTGCTGGATGTTGGATGTGGTGTTGCCAGCTTTGGTGGATACTTGCTTGACAGGAATGTCATTACTATGTCTATTGCCCCAAAAGACGAGCATGAAGCTCAGATACAATTTGCTCTAGAGCGGGGAATTCCGGCATTTTTGGCAGTGATTGGAACACAAAAACTTCCCTTCCCTGACAATTCATTTGATGTGATCCATTGTGCACGGTGTAGGGTCCACTGGTATGCTGATGGCAAGTACTTTGAACCATTCCTGCTATTTATCTTGTGTAGTTTTGCTACTATTTATTTTCAAGGTTCAGTATTTGCGGAGGAAAGGAATCTGCTCCCAGGATCATATGATCCCATGTTTGGTTTTGTGTAATTCAAAAAAAAATCATGGATATAAAACATGTTAGAATATGTGTCATGCAATTCCTGTGTAAAAACATTATTACATATGTACTCTACAAAAATATACTCCCTCTGTAAAGAAATACTCCCTCTACAAACATGTTAGAATATGTGTCATACTCTTATATTTCTTTACAGAGGGACTAGTAGTCAATACACATCTTATGTAATTTAAGTCTGTTTTTTTTTTCATTTTGCAGTGCATGTATTATCATTATTTTGCACAAATTATTGCATTTGCACATATCTTTATGTGCTCTAAATATATGAATTGCTTGATTATTTTTGAAGTGCAAATAAAAATGGGCTCCATATGATTCCAGGAGCATCAAATCCACCTCTTTTGCCCGCTTTGCTTTCTTTAGTTGGTAGCTTGGTGCAAGCATTTTTAATTTACAATTTTACTACCTTGGGGCATACAGGTGGAAAACCATTGTTGGAGCTCAATAGAGTACTCAGGCCTGGAGGATATTACATCTGGTCTGCGACGCCAGTCTATCGACGTGGCAAGAGAGATGAAGATGACTGGAATGGTTAAGCTCTATCTTTTCCCGTCATAATGATTGTTATCAACATAAATTTTCAGCCTACTATTAGTATTGAACAAATTATGCATGTTTACTGAACTGGAGATAATTTGTCTCTGACAAGGTTTCATGATCTCTAAGCATATATAATAGCACCATATACAAAAATTATGATCTCGTGTATACTTTCATTTTGTTATATCAACATGCAAAACTGTTTTTTACCGTCTAACTAAGAACATGAATCCATAAAAACAGTGGACAGGCAATGAGGTAGCTGTGTCAGTTGATGTAGTTCATTAGTTAATTCATTGGTATGAAAATTATGTTCATTATGCTTGAACCTATACAAGACATATAAATGCTAATCATCTTTTCAGTTAGACAAGTGGTAAGTGGTAAGACTTTTAAAAAATCGGACATCATTTCCACTAAGGTTAATAAAACAGGTTTGCATTACTACCTAGGAGCTAAATTATTTGTCCTTAGGCCAACAACCCTGTCTATTTTGCATCCATCGTATGATTTGCGGTGATCAACTTCTTGCTAATTCGATGTGTTCAACTTCTGGCAGCAATGGTTACTCTGACCAAATCAATCTGCTGGAGGACCGTTGTAAAATCAAAGGATGTTAATAGGATTGGAGTTGTTATTTACCAAAAGCCAACCTCAAATTCTTGCTACACTGAGAGGAAAAATAATGAACCACCTCTATGCTCTGGGAGCAATGGCCACTCTCCATGGTACATTTTCTTCGGATGACCTTTGGTTCATATAATGTCACATGCAGTTCAGGCTTGTAATATATGCTAGTCTTATACTAGTTACCAGTGGTTAGGATCATTTGTCGGATGGATTGCTGCATTGGTGGGCCATATATGATTTGTGCCATGTGAAAGTAACTGGCTATGGAGATATAGGCATCAGATAATATTTATGGTAATGTTCTTTTATGCCAGTGATATAATAAATACTAATGTTCTAATGTATCCTATTCAGGTATACTTCTCTCGACAGTTGCCTCTTGTTGCCTGCTCTGTCAAAGTCAGGTGCAGGAAATAGTTGGCCCATATCCTCGCCTGAAAGGCTTAACATCAGATCTTCAACTTCATCTGAGAATTCTTCTACTTGGTTTTCTCAAGAAAATTTTGATTCTGATACAAAAAACTGGAATGGCCTTATTTCAGAAGTATATTCCAGTGAATTTGCAGTTAATTGGTCTAGTGTTCGGAATGTTATGGACATGAATGCTGGCTTTGGAGGGTAAGGAAACTCAGTTTGTTCCTTTATGCAATAGTCTTTTTTTTAACAAGTCATGACATTAATATATTTTTCGAGAAAACGCAAAGGACTCTTTGCGTTTCATTTCATTGAAAAGATGAGTAGGTACAATCCTCCTAGGAGGTGGTTGTTACAAGAGTTGTCACCCTATCAGTGAACATCCCAGTTAGTGGGGAGGACTACCCTGAGACCCAATGCGCCAGCTTCTGCCCAGCATTTGGCCTCGGCCTTGATCCTATCTACGAGGGTGGTAACCGAGGGGCGTGCATTCTCGAAGACGCACTCGTTGCGCTGCTTCCAGATCATCCAGGGGACAAGCATGGCGAAGGATTGCAGGCCTTTCCGTAGCGCATGTGGAGTCTGCCCTTTTGTTCGTTGCCACCAGTCCGCGAGGGTGTGCTCATTGTTTGGCGGTTGTGAAGGTATCCGCGCCCAAGCCAGCACGTCGTGCCAGGTTTGCCGCGAAAACGGGCATTCTAGGAGCAGGTGCCACATCGACTCTGGGGCCTGATCGCAAAGGAGGCATCGTGGATGGTGCTGTAGGCCGCGACGGGCGAGTCTTTCCGCCGTCCAGCACCGGTCCTGGCTGGCCAACCAGTGGAAGAAGTGGACGCGGCGCGGCGCCCAGCTCTTCCAGGTGAGTTTCCAGGAGGGGCATTTAGTGGACCCGTGAAAGGTTGCAGCGTAGCATGACCGTGCTGTATAGGTGCCACTAGCCGTCCATCTCCAGTGCATTCGGTCAGGCCTGTTTGATAGGCTGATGTGCTGCACGGTTTGCCAAATCCTGAGGTATTGGCCAATCTCATGGATCCCTACCACTCCTTGTATGTCACGAGCCCAAGCATTGCCCGCTAGGCCTGCGGCCACCGTTCTTGATTTGCGCCGCCGTTTGGGTATGCATAGATAGAGTGCCGGCGCGAGTTCACGCACGGACTGACCGTTAAGCCATCGGTCGTCCCAGAACAGTGCCGTGTGCCCATCGCCAAGCTCCATGGTCGTCGAAGCAAAGAACAACGCGCGCTCCTCGCGGGTGAACTGGAGGTCGAGGCCTCGCCATGTGCGGTCGTCGTCCGTGTGGGAGAACCACATCAAGCGCAGGCGCAGCACAAGGCCAGCGCGCTCCAGGTCCTGGACCCCCAGTCCGCCGTACTCGAGCGGACGGCATACCCGTCGCCAGTTGACGTGGCAGTGTCCACCATTGGCAACAGCGCGCCCAGCCCACAAGAAGCCGCGCTGGATCTTCTCTAGTTGTCTCAAGGTCTTCTTGGGCGGCGCGAATGCGAGCAGTTGATGTATCGGGATCGCGGCAAGCACTGATTTGACCAAAGCCAGCCGCCCGGTTTTGTTCATGAGCCATGCTTTCCATGAGGGTAGCCGAGCAGCCACCGAATCGACGAGGGGTTGTAGTTGGGCGGCTGAGGGGCGGCGAAGCGTGAGCGGGATGCCGAGGTAAGTGATGGGTAGCTCCGCTTTCACGCATCCCATCTGATCGATGATTGCATCCGCCTCGGGGTCACCATTAAGTGTAGTGGCAGAGCTTTTGGCATAGTTCACGCGGAGGCCGCTTGCTTCACTGAATAGGGCCAGGATCGCGCGGACGGCCTCCACGTCGCCTTGCGTGGCGTGGCAGAACAGCATCACGTCATCGGCGTACAGGGATATTGCCGGGATGTCTCGTCGGGGGTGCAACCGCTGCAAGATGCCGGTGTCGTGGGCGCGGCCAATCAGGCGCCCAAGGATGTCCACGGCGAGCACGAAGAGCTGCGGTGATACGGGGTCGCCTTGGCGCAGCCCACAGCGATGCCAAACTGGCGGTCCCGGCTCTCCATTGATCATGATCCGGGTGCTCGAAGAGGATAGCAAGATCGCGAGCCACTCCGTGAAGCGAGGTCCGAATCCGTACTGGCCAAGGGCCTCGAAGAGGAAGGTCCATGAAAGGGAGTCGAAGGCGCGCGTTAGGTCTAGCTTGAGCATCACCCTCGGGGCCCCAAGTTGGTGCAGCAGCCTCATCGATTGCTTGACGAGGACAAAGTTGTCGTGCAGGCTCCGTCCCGGGATGAAAGCGTTCTGGTTGCGGCTGACCATGTCTCGCAGATGGGGCGCGAGGCGGAGTGATAGCACCTTCGCAAAGATCTTTGCCACATTAATATATTTAGTGCTTCTGCTTGATCCCGTTGAAGATGTTTGCCCTTTGTTTGCTGAATAGTGTAGACTGTTAGTTGGTTTATATTCTGATTATTGATGAACACAGTTAAGGCACTGGATCCAGTACTTGTCATTCCTTATTGAGTACTTATCTTTTGGCTGTAGAAGACAGGAGGATACTGTTGTTTACTTGTTTTCAGGAATGAATTTAGGAAAAATGGTATCTAGTTGATTGTTACTAGATTGTTAAATTAATGACCTATCTTTAAAGCACATACGACATGTTTACATGATTCCTGATTTCCTTTGGCTGGTTGCGTTTGCTTGAAGTATATTTTTTGTTTTCACAGCTCCTAATTTCCTTCAAAATGCTGACCACTCTAGTTACATGTTTTGTTTCATGTTAAGATATTTATGAAAGTTGATCTCTTATTCCAGATTTGCAGCATCACTCATTGATCGACCTTTATGGGTGATGAACGTTGTACCCTTTGATCAGCCGGACACTTTGCCGATCATTTTCAACAGAGGTTTGATTGGTGTATATCATGACTGGTGTGAATCTTTTAATACATACCCACGGACCTATGATCTTCTTCACATGAGCTATCTCCTTCAGAGCCTCACAAATAGGTACAATAGCTTGCCTTGAGTCTTGAATAACTGGTACTGTACATTATTATAACATTCTCTTGTATGCTAGTGCAAGCAATCTTATGCCTATTTTTTTTGTTTTAGGTGTGATATCATTGAAATAGCAGCGGAAATTGACAGGATACTTAGACCTGGTAGATGGTTTGTATTGCAAGACAATATAGGAATGATTAGAAAAATGGACCGTGTTCTTCGCTCTCTGCATTACAAGACCGCTATTATGAGGCGGCAATTTCTTGTTGCCAGGAAGAGTTTCTGGCGCCCTGACAGTACAGGTTCTTAGTTGCGATGATTCATGCTTCTCCTTCAGATGATTGGTAAACAAGAGTACTCTGACAGCACAGGTTCTTACACGTGGTGATGCCTGCTTTTCCTTCAGATGATTGGTAAACAGGAGATCCCTGACAGAACAAGCTCTTAATCGTTGTGATCCCAGCTTGTCCTTTGGATGATTGGTAAACCAAGTGACCTGATTCTTTGAATTTTGATTGCTTTGATTCTTTGTGTGGCACAGATGACACTCAGGCAACCCCCATGTAAATGATCTTTCTCGATTTGTCTGCAGTTAGTGTGATCTTGCCTTTGATTTTGCTGTGCAGAGGTTTTTTTGTAACATAACTTAAGCCTGTGGCTAGAGTAATCTAATATAAGAGCATTTAGATCACTAAACTAGACAACTAGTGATCTAAACACTTATATTAGTTTACAGACGGAGTACTACTGTAGCAAATAGTTTAGTGCTAACAAGTTTGTGGGTGCTGGAACGGGAGCATGTCTTATAGGACCATGCTTCGCTGATTTTGCTTTGCAGCAATAAATTTTATTTCGTCCTTCGAAGTACTCCATCTTGTGCCGTCTATCTTCATGAATCAGGTTGTTGAGCGTGCATTTCAAGACAACTTTCTCTATGTCCAGAACCTCATTCAGAGTCTGCACAGGGCCAAGAAAGGTGCAATCTTCCTGAAGTTGGACATTGCCAAGGCTTTCGACTTCGTCAAATGGGATTGCCTACTTGAGGTGGGTTTTGGTCAGAGATGCCACGATTTAATTGCAATATCGCTTTCCTCCACTTCCTCCCAGGTAATTCAGAATGGCGCACCTGGGCTGCTGCTGTTCTACCACCGACGACGCTTGCAACAAGGCGACCCTCTCTCTCAATTCCTGTTCTTGCTTGCCATTGAACCTCTACAGCGCATCTTCGCGGGCGTCATTGAAGCTGGTATCTTCAAGCCTATCGTGCACATATTGGCCTCCATCGGAGTAAGCCTATATGCCGATGCTGCCGCTCTTTTCTTAAACCCTTACAAACGGGAGATGAAGGCCATCCAATTAATACTTTCGGCATGTGGGTCTCGGCTTTTCACCAACTTAAACAAGTCCTCGGCCTTCCCCATTTGCTGTGATGATCAGCTGATCACTGAGGTGCTCTTAGAGTTTGCTAAAACCATTGATTCCTTGCCCTGTAAATACCTTGGGCTTCCCCTTAGCCTTCGCAAGCTCAGGCGTGCTGATTTCAAATATTGATCGATAAGATTGCTGCAAAGCTGGCAGGATGAGCTTATGCAACGCTGATAAACTCGGTTCTTACATCTATAACCATCTACTTTTTGAAGTTCGCTCGCTCCCAGCAAATGGATAATCAAAAGGATTGATAAGCTAAGGAGAAGCTTTATATGGAAAGGTGGCGATGAGGAGGCTAAGGGAACTATGCAGTCAATTGGCAGCAGGTTTGCACCTCAAAAAGTATGGCGGGCTTGGTTCGCATGGCAGACTCAACCTCGTCCTGGTTCGGCATGCAACTGCCTTGCTCTCAATTAGATATGCAGCTTTTCAATGCATCAACCACTGTACGCCTAGAAGATGGGCATAGTGCAAATTTCTGGAAGTCAAAATGGCTTGATGGGGTTGCACAAAAAGAACTTGCGCTCACTCTTTTCAAGTTTGATCGCAGGAAGAACCATATCGTCACTGGGGAACTGCAAGACCAAAGATGGATGAAGAGGATGGAAAGATTAAACTCCCATGAATGCTAAAATACATGCTTTCCTACAGCTTTGGGAAAATGTTCTGAATGTTACTCTTATTGAAGATCGAGACGCCATCCACTGGAACTGGACGGAGGCTAAGCAATACACTTCCAGATCAGCCTACTCCGCCAGTTCATTAGCCCTAATTGCCAATCCTGAACTTGATTTGATCTGGAGGCCCAAGATTGAAAGAAAAGTAAAATTCTTTCTGTGGACTTCGGCTCAAAATAGTCTGCCTACCACTGACAGGCTTACGGCACATGAGAGCGACGTCCGCCAGTTACTGGCCATTACTCCTGGCGGGATCTAGACTGACCTTACCTATCAACACTAGTCTTTCCCGTATACTTTGTTCTCACTTGTGCGCACCGGGACCAACTTCCCAGTCGGTCACCCATTCTGAAATTGCTTCAAGCTAAGTACACTTAACTTTGGAGTTCTTTCCAAATAGACACCCAAAAAAAGGAATTCCTTATTGATATGAGTAGTCTATCATCCCTGTTAAGCTAGACTATCACATACACCCCCACTCAAAGGAACCGACATCATCGTTGGGCGACAGGAACTTTTCCTCTTGGCACACGTTTGTGCATCCAATTCTGCACATGTGCCATGCCTTGTGCCATGATGGGCCACAAACTTCATGCACAACATGACCGCGCCCCTGACCCGCAAATATCTTTGTAACCGCGAGGGTCGACTCTGATACCAACTTGTAACACCCCGGACACACCTGCCGGTTACTGTCCGTTACTCCTGGCAGGATTTATATTGGTCCCACAAATCAACACTAGTCTTTCCCGCACACTTTATCCTTACTCATGCGCACCTGGGACCAACTTCTCAGTTGGCCACCCATCCCGAAATTGCTCCAAGATGAGCACCCTTAAATTTGGAGTTCTTTTCGAATGTGCTATCAGAAAAGAAGGAATTCCTTATTGATATAAGTAGTCTATCATCCCTATTAAGCCATGCTATCACAACTGTGATGTTTGTGCTCTCTATGATCAAGAAACAAAATCAACACTTCACCTCTTTGGCATTGCACCTTCGTGCAAGAAGTTTGACACAAGCTACAGATCGCCCGACCCTTGTGCTGCCCGACTGTCGGGGGGATGACCCCCGGGTAGGCACTAGAACCCGGATCAAACTCAAACTCCTTTGCGAAACATCGGCCCGGATGGCGCCCCTCAGCCTAGCTAGGTCTCCATCCGGCTCCTCAGCGCAGCCGGCTGGACACGACAACCCGGCCGGTCGGCTGGTCGCCTACCGGCTGGTGGCGGGTCAACGGCCATCCCGTCCTTCCATACAACAAGACTGCCCTCCACAACGGAGAGCGTGGCTATAGTGAGGCCTCCCCGCAGATCCAGGCGACCAGCTTTCGCGCTGCTCGCCACTATAGACCCATGACGCCGACCGTCTAGTGACGCAGGGAATGACGACCTACAGTGCCCCCCCGGCGGGACCCGAGCCCGACAGACCCGACAGCCGGCGGGTCCTATGTCCGGCTCCAGTCGATGACATCGAGGCCCCGCGCCTGTGTAACATTACTGTTGTAATACTGGGGGTCGGTCTATAAGACCCCCCAGGAGCCCTTTGTGCAGGGGGTCCATTCTTTTTCCACTCACCCACACGCATAAGCAGGAGGAGAGAGCTAGCTCTTCTTCCTCCTCCCATAAACAGCTCGAGGAGCGCATTGTAACCACTCTGTGTGATCCATCTAGTAGATCCAACATGACTAGGGGTTTTACCGACCCTGGAGGGCCCCAGACCTGTGTACATCACGAGTCCCTCTCCGCCTGTCCCCGATCTTTCCTCCGGAACCCTCCGACGTCCTACGGCCCCAACCACGTTCGATAAGTCTACCCATGGCATCTGCCGTGAGCACACCACAATAGTTGGTGCCCATTGTCGGGCCGTCCGCGGCATCGGCCGGAGTTTCGTTCCGGACAAGACCCTTCACTCCCACCGGCGAGCGCATCGCGCACGGTCTGTTCAGTGCGCCCGGCGCGACTAATGGTGCCGACTCCAGCGCGACGCTCAGTGTTGCTCGCCTGCCCGGCAGCACCATCGTCTCCTTTGGTGAGCTGCACGTCACCACCGCACTCGTCCCAAACGAGTACCCTGAAGAGGTACTCACCGTCCCCGACTCGCAATCCTGCGGCGACGGCACTCCCAACGGTGCCGACGACCCCTGCGTTCGCGCGGAGGCGCTCTCCAACATGCTCAACCCTCTTTGGTTGACGGCGCGACGCCTGTGCGGCCCCGTCACGCCAAATGCCAGCCTGGTCGTCGTCGCGGCCGACCTCGATGCTTCCCGCAGGCTCCTGCTTGCCCGAGGCCGACGAGCTCGTGGCCGCCCGCCGCCAGTTCAGACTGGCCCGACGCGAGTTCGATGCCGTCCGTAGCCTTGCGCTGACGCCGGTTCCAGCCACTGCCCGGCTCCGCTCTACCTCCTCTCATCCGGACGTGTCCTACATCGTCTTTACCAGCGAGGTGGATAAGGTGCACGGCCGGCGCCGATGGTCCGTCGAGGTGAACGCCCTAGCTCCCCTGTTCATGCGCTAGTCGGAGTAGCCAGTCACTGGAGCCAGAAGAACTGAACGGCCGTGACTCCCGCGCCGGGCTGCCACTCCCTCGTCGTCGACTCCACCTTCACGACTGAAAGGCGCGCCTGCCGCTTCATGCGGTTTCTCATCGAAGACGCGAGTAGTATCAATATCCTCTAGCGCAGCACCATGGTCAGGTTGGGCCTTGAGATGGTGCACCTGCAGCCCAGCCAGACAACCTTCCACGGCGTCGTGCGTGGGCTCTCTTGCTCCCCCATCGGCAAGATCCGGCTGGATGTGCTGTTCGGCGATGTGCACAACTTCCGTTGCGAGCCGGTCTGGTTCGAGGTGGTGGATCAAAGCAGCCCCTTCCACGTGCTGTTGGGCCGGTCCACGCTGGCCAAGTTCATGGTGGTGTCTCGTCACGCCTACTTGAAGCTGAAGATCCCGGGCCCGGGTGGCACCATTACCATGGCCGGTGACCTCAGGAAGTCCGCCATGTGCGTGGAAGCCGCCTCTCGGCTGGCCGAAGCCTCGGTCGTGGCGGAGGAAAAGCGCAGCTCGATTGGCTCGTGGCCATGTCCATCGAGCAGCCGACCGTGCCGGCCCTCCCCCATCCGCACAACCAGCCAATGAGGTGTATTTCTAGCCCTTCAAGGACACCAAGCAAATCCCCTTGGACCCGACCGACCTGGCCTGGTGCATCATGGTCGGCATCCACCTCAGCAGCGAGCAGGAAGGCGAGCTCATCAATTTCCTCTAGGAAAACCGAGATATCTTTGCTTGGTGCCAGGAGGACATGCCACGTGTTCCAAGGAGGTTTGCTGAACACAAGCTGCACGTCCGGACGGACGCCAAGCCGGCCAGACAACTTCTTTGCCATTTCTCTGAAGAGAAGCGAAGGACCATCGAGGAGGACATCGCCCGATTTCTTACAGCCGGTTTCGTCATGGAAGTGTTCCATCCGGACTGGCTGGCCAACCCGGTCCTCATTCTAAAAAAGAATGGCAAGTGGCGCATGTGCATCGATTACACTAGCCTAAACAAGGCATGCCCTAAAGATCCTTTTGTCCTGTCCCGGATCAATCAGGTGATCGACTCCATGACTGGCTGCGAGCTGCTGTCATTCCTGGACGCCTACTCTGGCTACCACCAGATAAAGCTAGACCCTGCCGAGCACCTCAAGACCTCCTTCATCACGCCCTTCGGGGCCTACTATTACGCCACCATGATGTTTGGATTGAAGAACGTCGGCATGACCTTTCAACGCCGCATGTAGAAGTGCCTCTTGCCCCAGCTCGGCCGGAACATGCATGTGTATGTTGACGATATCGTGGTCAAGACCGAGAAGCGCTGCAGCTTGCTGGCCGACCTCAAAGAGACGTTCACGAACCTGCGAACATATCAGATCAAGCTCAACCCGGAGAAGTGTGTGTTCGGCGTCTCGGCCAGACAGCTCCTCGGTTTCCTTGTCTTTAAGTGCAGGATCGAGGCCAACCCGGAGAAGATCGTGGTGACTGAGCGCAAGCCCAAGCCAGCTCGGCTGTGCGATGTGCATAAGTTCACTGGCTGCTTGGCGTCGCTCAGCCGGTTCATCAGCCGGCTCGGAGAAAGGGCCTTGCTGCTGTACCAACTGATGAAGAAGACCACCTCGTTTTGAGTGGACCGACCAGGCGGATGAGGCCTTTCGCACCCTCAAGTGCATGCTCTCCATCGCCCCCATTCTGGCCGCACTGGCCGAGAAGGAGCCGATGCTAATGTACATCACGACCACTACCCGCGTGGTGAGCGTGGTCATGGTGGTGGAGCGGCCTGAGGCTGGTAAGGCATTGCCGGTCCAGCGTCCGGTCTACTACCTCAACGAGGTCCTCTCCACCTTCAAGCAGAATTACCCCCACTACTAGAAGATGTGCTACAACGTGTATTTCACCGCCAAGAAGCTGAAGCCGTACTTCCAGGAGCATCTCATCATCGAGCAGAGCCCCCTTTCTGAGAACATTGGTAGCCAGGACGCCACCGCTCGGGTCTCCAAGTGGGCTATTGAGCTGACCGCCCACAAAGATTCACTATGAGCCCCGCACGACCATCAAGTCCCAAGCACTCGCGGATTTCCTCGTCGACTAGATCGAGACCTGTCGTGGAATAGTCACGACAGATGTCCTAGCGAAAGGACTTAGTCATGGAGCCATCGCAACTAGGTTAGCTTAAAGGGGTTAAACGGGACAAATGACACAGGAGTTATACTGGTTCGGTCCCTTGCGGTGAAGGTAAAGGCCTAATCCAGTTTGAGGTGGTATTGCTTATGTCTCGATTACCAGGGAGCGAATCCGCTTGACCTAGCTTTCAATATGTTGTTTCTTACCCTGAACCGCCACCGGGTCGTCCCTTTATATACACAGGTTGACGCCCAGCGGCTCATGGAGTCCCGGCAGGCTCATAGACAACGTGTTCGGCTCGGTGACTACCTATACATGCCTTGTAATACAAGTCTTACACATATGGCGGTTTATTCTACGGGCCTTAAGTCGCCCTTGGGACTTGGGCCCTTATCTTAAACCGCCATCTTCGATATCCTTGTGGGCTTCATATGATGAATCACCATAGGTATAACCTGGCCCCTCCTGGGCGGGTCATACCTAACAGTTATATCTCCAACATTAGGCCCCAGATTGATTTGAACTTGTTCATGTCAATCTTCAACACTTAGGAAAAATCCTCCCTTCTTTATTTGTGCGAGAATTCATAACCCGCCATGACGTCATCTCCTGTAATTGCGATAACCCGCCATGACGTCACCTGTCATTAATTCACACAATATCCAACATATCTCAACGGATCTTTATCTTAATAGCCGTCCCGAGAATCGAGGCGCCCGAGCAGGTGGATAACCATGTTTTTTGGCCTCCTTGTTTTTCGCGCCCATCTGTTACCTTTCCTTATAAATAGGGTCGAACAACCCCTTATCATTCTCCCCTTTCCTTCGTCTTCCTCCTCTCGCGACTCTCCTGCCGCTCGAGCTCCACTGCCACCGCGAAGCTCATCGTCTGCCTCGTTCTCAGCCACTGCATCAAACTGATTCAGACCAGAAAACACCGGCGCTCCACTGCAGTCTGATCTACATCTGTAAGTTTCCCCCCTTCCATGCTCCAGACCGCATTAGGGTTTCAGTAGTTCGTCGTGTTCTTCGTAGTTCTTCATATTTCTTCATAGTTCTCATTTTAGATCCAAGCATACCTGTTAGGACATGCGGAACCTGTTTCCCTTCCTTTTGCTGTCTCAAAGCCTGCTTCGCAGATGCATAGATGTCCCCCTTGTACCAGTTCTTTTGCTGCTATAATGCTTTAGGTTTTTGATTTATTTTCTTTTTTCACACAGCGCCAGATCCAAATTTATAATTGTAATCTGTGGAACCTGTTTGTCTGGGACTTAGTAAAATTTTCTTCCTGATAAACCAACTTGGTCATGGCGGCTTATATCACCGGCTGTAGTTAAATTCAATGCTCAACAGATTTCTCCTTTGATAGACATCAAACTGCTCATGGCGGCTTACATAGTCCGCTGTAACTAGTCATATACCATTAGGCCCCTTTTTAAGCCGCCATTCTGAATATGTGCTGTAATACTTTCCCACTGGCTTAATTTTGAACCGACAAACTTGTTCTTTTTCCTTGTTTAGGCTTCTTTCTTCGCAATGGCCCCAAAGACAGCCACTTCCTATAACTGGGTTCCTTCCATTGTCACTGAGAACACACTCCAGGACTTTGTGAAAACCGGCTATTTGCCAAAGAAGTCTGTCATGCATTACCGTGCTCCTAAGCTGGAAGAGGAGAAACCTCAACCAAAAGATGATGAAATCATTGTCTTTACCGATCACATGAACCGGGGCTTCTCACTGCCCGGCTCTAAATTCTTCCAGGACGTTCTGCACTTTTTCAACCTTCATCCTCAAGACATCAGACCCAATTCCGTGTCAAATATATGCAATTTCTAAGTGTTCTGTGAGGTGTACCTTCAAGAGGAGCCCAGTGTGGAGCTATTCAAAGAGTACTTTTATTTGAACTGCCAGAATGAGTATTCTAATGGACCCAGCTTGGAACTTGGTGGGATCTCAATCCAACGATGGAGAGATGCTATATTCCCTTATGCGCGCATGTCGAGTCATCCCAAGGATTGGAACCAGACATGGTTCTACTGCAAGGATACTTCTCCAGCTGACGAGAACCGACTGCCCAGCTTTCGCGCCCTGCATCTTGAATCAAATCATCATCTCCCTGACAAACTAACAGCTATTGAACGCAAAAGACTCTCCCTACCATTGCCAAGGTTAAGGCTCTGTTGGGAAATGGCTTGACTGGCATTGACTTAGTTCGATGCTGGTTTCATGGCGGGCCATTCCCTTAAGTCGCCGCTCCAGCTTAATGTGCACTTACACTGGTGCCAAAAAAATCCACTGCACCACAGCTCCGAGGACTTAACTGAAGATGCCATCAACGAGAGGATGAAGTCTATTCTGCATGAAAGCCCGGTAGACTGCAGCAAGCTGGGCCTAAGCCCTTTCTGCAAATCTAACCCGGCACCAGAAGTAATCCGCCAAATTACTTATTTTACCTTCATCCTTAATATTTTGCTTTAACTCAATTTTGACGACTTTGACAGGTTGATGATGACTTCTGGAAGAAGGAATATGACCATGAAGCTGCCAAAAGGGCCAGGAAGGCCAAGAAAGCCGCCAAGAGAACCACTAAGAAGAAGGGAAAGAAACCCAGTGCTTCAGAGATGCTTGAACTGGACGACAGCTCCGAGTCGGAGGTAGCCCTTGACTCTCTTGGCTCATTTTCAACCATCTTATTGACATTGATTATCATCAGGATGACACTAGGACCAGTCAAGCACTCGAAGAAGAGGTAACTATCATTTCTTCTGACTCTGAGCCCTTGCCAAGACAGAAAATTCAAAGAGTAACCTGGAAAGTAAGCTTTTCACACCCCTTAGCTAGTCTGGATCCTCACTTTCTTTTGAAGCAACAGCATCACGAGAGCTGGCGTCAGACTCGGACTAGCAGGGATGAAGAATTGTCCTCCGGCTTACCGAACACTCCAAAGAAGCGTCGAAACGAGGTCACCCCCAACTTAAACTCTTTTTTATCCTTTGGCGGGTCTCATCCGCCAACCACTCAACTCTTCCGACTCAAATTATCAGGAAACTGATACGTCCATTTTGCATCATGCTTTTATATTAATATTTATTGCATTATGGGCTATTATTTCACGTTATGTCACAATACTTATGGCTATTCTCTCTTATTTTACAAGGTTTATATGAAGAGGGAGAATGCCGTCACCTGGAATTCTGGGCTGGAAAAGGAGCAAATATTGGAGGCCTATTCTATGCAACTTCAAAAGTCCTGAAACTCCACGAAATACCTTAAAATAAATAAAGAAAAATCATCGCCAAAGATGAAGGCCAGGGGGCCCACACCCTGCTCACGAGGGTGGGGGGCGCCCCCCTGGGCGCGCCTCCTACCTTGTGGGCCCCCTGGTGGCTCTCCGACGCCCATCTTCTCCTATATGAAGTCTTTCGATGAGAAAAAAATAGCAAACAACCTTTCAGGACGAGACTCCGCCGCCACGAGGCGGAACCTTGGCGGAACCAATCTAGGGCTCCTGCAGAGGTGTTCTGCCGGGGACACTTCCCTCCGGGAGGGGGAAATCATCACCATCGTCATCACCAATGCTCCTCTCATCGGGAGAGGGCAATCTCCATCAACATCTTCACCAGCACCATCTCATCTCCAAACCCTAGATCATCTCTTGTATCCAATTCTTGTCTCCAAGTCCGGGATTGGTGCTAGTAGGTTGCTAGTAGTGTTGATTACTCCTTGTAGTTGATGCTAGTTGGTTTATTTGGTGGAAGATCATATGTTCAGATCCTTTATGCATATTACTACCCCTCATGAACATGAATATGCTTTGTGAGTAATTACGTTTGTTCCCGAGGACAAGGGAGAAGTCTTGCTATTAGTAGTCATGTGAATTTGGTATTCGTTCGATATTTTGATAAGATGTATGTTGTCTAGCCTCTAGTGGTGTTATGTGAACGTCGACTACATAACACTTCACCATTATTTGAGCCTAGAGGAAGGCATTGGGAAGTAATAAGTAGATGATGGGTTGCTAGAGTGACAGAAGCTTAAACCCTAGTTTATGCGTTGCTTCGTAAGGGGCTGATTTGGATCCATATGTTTCACGCTATGGTTAGGTTTACCTTAATACTTTTGTTGTAGTTGCGGATGCTTGCAATAGAGGTTAATCATAAGTGGGATGCTTGTCCAAGTAAGGGCAGTACCCAAGCACCGGTCCACCCACATATCAAATTATCAAAGTACCGAACGCGAATCATACGAACGTGATGAAAACTAGCTTGAGGATATTCCCGTGTGTCCTCAGGAGCGCTTTTCCTATTATAAGAGTTTGTCCAGGCTTGTCCTTTGCTACAAAAAGGATTGGGCCACCTTGCTGCACTTTATTTACTTTTGTTACTTGTTGCTCGTTACAATTTATCTTATCACAAAACTATCTGTTACCACTTATTTCAGTACTTGCAGAGAATACCTAGCTGAAAACCGCTTATCATTTCCTTCTGCTCCTCGTTGGGTTCGACACTCTTACTTATCGAGAGGACTACGATAGATCCCCTATACTTGTGGGTCATCAAGACTCTTTTCTGGCGCCGTTGCCGGGGAGTGAAGCGCCTTTGGTAGGTGGAATTTGGTAAGGAAAAATTTATTTAGTGTGCTGAATTTTTCTGTCACTTGTTACTATGAAAAGTAATTGTCTGAGGGGCTTGTTCGGGGTATCTTCACCCCATCTAGTAGAGCAAAGAGTTGCTCCTCAACCTACTCAACCTACTGAACCTATTGAAAATGAAACTCCTTTTGAGATTCCTTCGGGTATGATGGAAAAACTGCTAGCTAACACTTTTACAGGAGATGGGACAAAGCATCCTGATGAACATCTATGCTATGTGGATGACGTTTGTGGACTATTTAAGCTTGCAGGTATACCCGATGATGTTGTTAAGAAGAAGGCCTTCCCTTTATCTTTAAAGGGAGACACATTGACATGGTATAGGCTATGTGATGATATGAGATCATGGAACTATAAAAGATTGAAATTGGAATTTCATCAAAAGTATTACCCTATGCATCTTGTTCATCGTGATCGCAATATATATATAATTTTTGGCCTCGCGAAGGAGAAAGCATCGCTCAAGCTTGGGGGAGGCTTAAATCAATGTTATATTCATGCCCCAATCATGAGCTCGCAAGAGAAGTGATTATGCAAAGTTTTTATGCTCGGCTTTCTGATAACAATCGCACCATGCTCGATACTTCTTGTGCTGGCTCTTTTATGATAAAGACTATTGCAGATGGAATTTATTGGATAGAATTAAATGAAACTCTAAAGATTGGGACCTCGACGAAGGTAAGGAGTCAGGTATGACACCTAAGTTTGATTGTGTTAAATCTTTTATGGATACCGATATTTTCCGTAAGTTTAGCACTAAATATGGACTTGACTGTGAGATAGTAGCTTCTTACTGTGAATCTTTTGCTACTTATGTTGATCTCCCTAAGGAGAAGTGGTTTAAATATCATCCTCCCATAGAAGTAAAAGTAGCTTCACCTATTAAAGTTGAAGAAAAGATTGTCACTTATAATGATCCTATTGTTCCCACTTCTTATGTTGAGAAACCACCTTTCCCTATTAGAATGAAGGGTCATGCTAAAGCTTCAACTGTTGTTCATAAAAGCAATATTAGAACTTATACACCTCCTAAGAAAGTCAAAGTAGAACCTAATATTGCTATTGTTAAAGATCTCTTGTCTGATAATATTGATGGGCATGTTATTCAATTTTGTGGTGAAACTGCCAGAATTGCTAAACCTTGTGCTAAAGATAAACATAGACCTGTGGTAGGCGTGACTGTTATTTCTGTTAAAATAGGAGATCATTGTTATCATGGCTTGTGTGATATGGATGCTAGTGCTAGTGTGATAGACATTGACTTATACAAAGAAATTATGCATGATATTGCACCTGCTGAGTTAGAAGATATTGATGTTACAATTAAACTTGCCAATAGAGATACTATATCTGCAATGGGCATTGTTAGAGATATTGAAGTCTTGTGTGGAAAAACCAAATATCCCGCTGATTTTCTTGTTCTTGGTTCTCCACAAGATAGCTTTTGTCCAATTATATTTGGTAGACCCTTCTTGAATACTGTTAATGCTAAGATAGACTGCAAAAAGAATGTTGTTACTGTTGGCTTGGATGATATGGTTCATGAGTTTAATTTCTCTAAATTTAGTAAACAACATCGTGAGGAAGAATTGCCTAGTAAGGATGAAATTATTGGTCTTGCTTCTATTGCCGTACCTCCTAGTGATCCTTTAGAACACTATTTGCTAGACCATGAAAATGATATGTTCATGAATGAAAGAAGGGAAATAGATGAAGTATTCTTTAAACAGGAACCTATTCTGCAACACAATTTGCCTGTTGAAATCCTAGGGGATCCTCCTCCACCCAAGGGTGATCCCGTGTTTGAGCTTAAACTGTTGCCTGATAATCTTAAATATGCTTATCTTGATGAAAAGAAAATATATCCTGTTATTATTAGTGCTAACCTTTCAGAGCATGAAGAAGAAAGATTATTGAAAACTCTGAAGAAGCACCGTGCCGCTATTGGATATACACTTGATGATCTTAAGGGCATTAGTCCCACTCTATGTCAACATAAAATAAATTTGGAAGCGGATGCCAAACCAGTTTGTGATCCTCAATGATGTTTGAATCCTAAAATGAAAGAAGTGGTAAGAAAAGAAATACTCAAGCTTCTGGAGGCAGGTATAATTTATCCCGTTGCTGATAGCCAGTGGGTAAGTCCTGTCCATTGTGTCCCTAAGAAGGGAGGTATTACTGTTGTCCCTAATGATAAAGATGAATTGATTCCGCAAAGAATTATCACAGATTATAGGATGGTAATTGATTTTCATAAGTTAAATAAGGCTACTAAGAAAGATCATTACCCCTTACCTTTTATTGATCAAATGCTAGAAAGATTATGCAAACATACACATTATTTCTTTCTAGATGGTTATTCTGGTTTCTCTCAAATACCCGTGTCAGCTAAAGATCAATCAAAGACTACTTTTACATGCCCTTTTGGTACTTTTGCTTATAGATGTATGCCTTTCGGTTTATGTAATGCACCTGCTACCTTTCAAAGATGCATGATGGCTATATTTTCTAAATTTTGCAAAAAGATTTGTGAGGTTTTCATGGACGACTTTTCCGTCTATGGTTCCTCTTTTGATGATTGCTTGAGCAATCTTGCTCGAGTTTTGCAGAGATGTGAAGAAACTAATCTTGTCTTGAATTGGGAAAAGTACCACTTTATGGTTAATGAAGGTATTGTATTGGGGCACAAAGTTTCTGAAAGAGGTATTGAAGTTGATAAGGCCAAGGTTGATGCTATTGAAAAGATGCCATGTCCCAAGGACATCAAAGGTATAAGAAGTTTCCTTGCTCACGCTGGATTTTATAGGAGGTTCATTAAGGACTTCTCAAAAATCTCTCGGCCTCTGACTAATTTATTACAAAAAGATGTACCATTTGTCTTTGATGATGATTGTGTAGAAGCATTTGAAATACTTAAGAAAGCATTAGTCTCTGCACCTGTTGTTCAGCCACCTGATTGGAATTTACCCTTTGAAATTATGTGTGATGCTAGTGATTATGCTATAGGTGCTGTTCTAGGGCAAAGAGTTGATAAGAAATTAAATGTTATCCATTATGCTAGTAAGACTCTAGACAATGCTCAAAGAAATTATGCTACTACCGAAAAGGAACTTTTAGCAGTTGTATTTGCTTGTGATAAATTCAGACCCTATATTGTTGATTTTAAAGTAACTATTCACATAGATCATGCTGCTATTAAATATCTTATGGAAAAGAAAGATGAAAAACCTAGACTTATTAGATGGGTTCTCCTGCTGCAAGAATTTGGTTTACATATTGTTGATAGAAAAGGAGCTGAGAACCCCGTTGTAGACACCTTATCTAGGTTAGAGAATGTTCTTGATGACCCACTACCTATTGATGATATCTTTCCTGATGAACAATTAGATGTCATAAGCACTTCTCGTAGCACTCCACGGTATGCTGGTTATGCTAATTATATTGTCGCTAAATTTATACCACCTAGCTTCACATACCAACAAAAGAAAAAGTTTTTCTATGACTTGCGACATTACTTTTGGGATGACCCACATCTTTATAAAGAAGGAGTAGATGGTGTTATTAGACGTTGTGTACCTGAGCATGAACAGGAACAAATCCTATGCAAGTGTCACTCCGAAGCTTATGGAGGACACCACTCTGGAGATAGAACTGCACATAAGGTATTGCAATCCGGTTTTTATTGGCCTACTCTCTTCAAGGATGCCCGTAAGTTTGTGTTGTCTTGCGATGAATGTCAAAGAGTTGGTAATATTAGTAGACGTCATGAAATGCCTATGAACTATTCCCTTGTTATTGAACCATTTGATGTTTGGGGCTTTGATTATATGGGACCTTTTCCTGCCTCTAATGGATATACACATATTTTAGTTGTTGTTGATTATGTTACTAAGTAGGTAGAAGCTATTCCAACTAGTAGTGCTGATCATAACACCTCTATTAAAATGGTTAAGGAAGTTATTTTTCTGAGGTTTGGAGTCCCTAGATATTTAATGACTGATGCTGGTCACACTTTATTCATGGTGCTTTCCGTAAGATGCTTACTAAATATGACATTAATCATAGGATTGCATCTCCTTATCACCCGCAGTCTAGTGGTCAAGTAGAATTGAGCAATAGAGAGCTCAAATTAATTTTGCAAAAGACTGTCAATAGGTCTAGGAAGAATTAGTCCAAGAAACTTGATGATGCATTATGGGCCTATAGAACTGCATATAAAAATCCTATGGGTATGTCTCCGTATAAAATGGTCTATGGAAAAGCATGTCACTTACCTCTCGAACTAGAACATAAGGCATATTGGGCCATTAAAGAGCTCAACTATGATTTCAAACTTGCCGGTGAGAAGAGGTTATTTGATATTAGCTCACTTGATGAATGGAGAACCCAAGCTTATGAAAATGCCAAGTTGTTTAAAGAAAAAGTTAAAAGATGGCATGACAAAAGGATACAAAAGCGTGAGTTTAATGTAGGTGATTATGTATTGCTATACAACTCTCGTTTAAGATTTTTTGTAGGAAAACTTCCCTCTAAATGGGAAGGTCCCTACGTTATCGAGGAGGTCTATCGTTCCAGTGCCATAAAAATCAATAACTTCGAAGGCACAAATCCGAAGGTGGTAAACGATCAAAGGATCAAACACTATATCTGAGGTAATCCTATAAATATTGAAACTAATATTATTGAAACCGTAACCCCGGAGGAATACATAAGGGATACTTTCTAGAACGTTCTAGACCCCGAAAAGGAATAGGTATGTGGTACGGTAAGTAAACCAACTCCAAAACAATTTTTAAGGCAATATTTCTCCATTTTGGAATATTTAGAAAAATAGAAAAATAAGTAGCAGTCCGGGGAGGACACGAGGCCTCCACGAGGGTGGAGGGCGCGCCCTACCCCCTGGGCGCGCCCCCTACCTCGTGAGCACCTCGTGTGCCCTACGGACTCCGTTTTCTTGCACGATACGTATTTTGGTTGGTAAAAATTCATTATATATACTCCCGAAGGTTTTGACTCCCGTATCACGCAAATATCCTCTGTTTTCGTTTCGAGCTGTTGCTGCTGCAGATTAAAGCAAGATGTCATCTCAAGATTCTGAGGGAGAAAGCTATGTGGCTGATTACCTTGCAGACCCTAAGGTCTATGGGGACTTGGACCATAGTGGCTGGACCACGGAAGAAGAAGAAGATTATGAGCCTAAGGAGAAGGAGGAAACAAGCTCAGACGAAGATGGAGTTCCGCTACCTCAACCGGGGGATATGCATGTGGAGTTTAAAAAGTCAAGTCTACCTGATAGAGCGAAGAAGCCAAAGATCGAGTTTATCCCTTTTTGTCTCTTACAGGAAAATAAGCAAGAACTATGCAAAAGAGTATTAAGTCTTGAGCGGGAGATCGAAGACCTAAAACAGGAAAATATTATACTCAAGCGTAAATTGAGGACGAAGTCACCCTCATCATCAACAACTCCTACTTCACCACCTCCGAGGACATAATCACATGGGTATGGGCACTCCCCTTGTCAACTGTCAAGCTTGGGGGAGGTGCCCTGGTATCGTATCACCATCACAACTCCTATCTTTACCATTTTTCTTAGTTCGATCCTATTAGTAGTATCTTGATTTAGTAGAATAAAGTCATGGCATGATCTAGTTTTGAGTTTTGCTTTATGATCCTTCTTTGTAATCAAGTCCGTGAGCTATATAATAAAGATTAGTGTTGAGTCAAGGGCTTGAGTATTTTGCCATGATCTTGGGTGAATATAAGAAAAGAATAAAAAGAATCAAAGAGTTCATATTGATCTTAGTGAAAGTAATGACTTCACATAGAAAGAGTATGATGATTAAAGGTTATTGGGAGTTGGCAAATATAGCTTTGGTCATCGTTGCAATTAATAGGAAGTAATAAGGAAAGAGAGGTTTCACATATATATATATTATCATTGACATCTTTTATGATTGGGAGCACTCATTAAAATATGACATGCTAAAGAGTTGAGGTTGGACAAGGAAGACAACATAATGAGTTATGTTTTCTTACATCCAGATAAAGTATATTGTCATGGATCCTCTACCGTGTTGAGCTTGCCTTTCCCCCTCATGCTAGCCAAATTCTTAGCACTAAGTAGAAATACTACTTGTGCTTCCAAATACCCTTAAACCAGTTTTGCCATGAGAGTCCACCATATCTACCTATGGATTGAGTAAGATCCTTCAAGTAAGTTGTCATCGGTGCAAGCAATAAAAATTTCTCTCTAAATATGCATGACCTATTAGTGCAGAGAAATAAGCTTTGTACGAACTTGTTGTGGACGCAATAAAAGCGACGGACTGCATAATAAAGGTTCACATACAAGGGGCAATATAAAATGACGTTCTTTTGCATTAAGATTTTGTGCATCAACCCTAAACGCGCATGACAACCTCTGCTTCCCTCTGCGAAGGGCCTATCTTTTGTTATTATCCTCTACCTTATGCAAGAGTCACAGTGATCTTCACCTTTCCTTTTTCATTTTATCCTTTGGCAAGCTCAGCATGTTGGAAAGAACATGATATATATATCTAATTGGATGTGGGGGAGCATGAATTATTATTGTTGACATTACCCTTGAGGTAAAAGGTTGTGGGGCAAAACTATAAGCCCCTATCTTTCTCTATGTCCGATTAAAAACTCTGTAACCACATGTATTGCGTGAGTGTTAGCAATCATGGAGGACTAAGTGATAGTTGAGTATGTGGACTTGCTTTTAAGCTCTGACATAGACTCTTTCCGATGTTATGATAAATTGCAATTGCTTCAATGACTGAGATTATAATTGTTAGTGCCCAACAAGGTTTCTGATTCATACTTTGGCTTTGTGAAAAGATCATCACTGGAACATGAGTAATCATATGACAATATATATATGTTGCTATTATGAAATAATCATGATGCCTTCATGTCCGTATTTTATTTTTATCGACGCCTCTACCTCTAAACATGAGGACATATTTATTGTTATCGGCTTTTCGCTTGAGGACAAGCAAGGTCTAAGCTTGGGGGAGTTGATACGTCCATTTTGCATCATGCTTTTCATCAATATTTATTGCATTATGGGCTGTTATTTCACGTTATGTCACAATACTTATGGCTATTCTCTCTTATTTTACAAGGTTTATATGAAGAGGGAGAATGCCGTCACCTGGAATTCTGGGCTGGAAAAGGAGCAAATATTGGAGGCCTATTCTACGCAACTCCAAAAGTCTTGAAACTCCACGGAATACCTTAAAATAAATAAAGAAAAATTGTCGCCAAAGATGAAGGCCAGGGGGCCCACACCCTGCTCACGAGGGTGGGGGGCTCCCCCCTGGGCGCGCCCCCCTACCTCGTGGGCCCGCTAGTGGCTCTCCGACGCCCATCTTCTCCTATATGAAGTCTTTCGTTGAGAAAAAAATAGCAAGCAACCTTTCGGGATGAGACTCCGCCGCCACGAGGCGGAACCTTGGCGGAACCAATCTAGGGCTCCTGCAGAGCTGTTCTGCCGGGGACACTTCCCTCCAGGAGGGGGAAATCATCACCATCGTCATCACCAATGCTCCTCTCATCGGGAGAGGGCAACCTCCATCAACATCTTCACCAGCACCATCTCATCTCCAAACCCTAATTCATCTCTTGTATCCAATTCTTGTCTCCAAGTCCGGGATTGGTGCTAGTAGGTTGCTAGTAGTGTTGATTACTCCTTGTAGTTGATGCTAGTTGGTTTATTTGGTGGAAGATCATATGTTCAGATCCTTTATGCATATTACTACCCCTCTGATTATGAACATGAATATGCTTTGTGAGTAATTACGTTTGTTCCTGAGGACAAGGGAGAAGTCTTTCTATTAGTAGTCATGTGAATTTGGTATTTGTTCGATATTTTGATAAGATGTATGTTGTCTAGCCTCTAGTGGTGTTATGTGAACGTCGACTACATAACACTTCACCATTATTTGGGCCTAGAGGAACGCATTGGGAAGTAATAAGTAGATGATGGGTTGCTAGAGTGACAGAAGCTTAAACCCTAGTTTATGCGTTGCTTCGTAATGGGCTGATTTGGATCCATATGTTACATGCTATGGTTAGGTTTACCTTAATACTTTTGTTGTAGTTGTGGATGCTTGCAATAGTGGTTAATCATAAGTGGGATGCTTGTCCAAGTAAGGGCAGTACCCAAGCACCGGTCCACCCACATATCAAATTATCAAAGTACCGAACGCGAATCATATGAACGTGATGAAAACTAGCTTGACGATATTCCCATGTGTCCTCGGGAGGTCTTTTCCTATTATAAGAGTTTGTCCAGGCTTGTCCTTTGCTACAAAAAGGATTGGGCCACCTTGCTGCACTTTATTTACTTTTGTTACTTGTTGCTCGTTACAATTTATCTTATCACAAAACTATCTGTTACCACTTATTTCAGTACTTGCAGAGAATACCTAGCTGAAAACCGCTTATCATTTCCTTATGCTCCTCGTTGGGTTCGACACTCTTACTTATCGAAAGGACCACGATAGATCCCCTATACTTGTGGGTCATTAGAAACGTCTCGTTCCTCTTCCGGCGACTCATCTCAATCTCATCTTCCGGCTTTCAAGACTGCTCCCGGGTAATAACAATTACTTATTCTCTCATTATGCTTCTTGATACTTATACTAACCTTTCATGACTCATGCAGTGGAAAAGCCAAGCCCAGCAAGAAGGCAAAGGTGAATAAGCCGGTCGTAGACCCGAAAGTCAGTGAACCGGAGCAACAAACTATAGTGCCTGAGGCCTCTATTCCTCCACCGTCTGAGCCGGTTCTTGACATTCCACCAGTAACTCCTGACCCGCCTATCGATCAAGCCAACAATGACCCTTTAAATCCTGAAGCCTCAAGCCCTGTTAAGATGGCTGATACACAAGATGATGATGTAGTGATCACCAATACCAGCTTTAGAGAGCCTGGAAGACCCACTGCCATGGCCAAGCACTCCGCCAAGGAAGAACACATTGAACAACGCAGAGTGAGATTTGATATCGCCAATTATTCTCAACTGAGCATTGGTGAAATATATTCTGGTTTTCTTAGTCAAGTACACATCAGCCATGAACTTGAAGTTGATATGGTGAAACAGATGCACCAAAAATTTGAGGTATGAGCTTCTCCATTATTAAGTTATGCACATCCTGCCAGCCCCCAACTCTACTGTTTATGATGAATTTGAATATGCTATAGACTTGATTACCATGAGCATAAATAACAACCTTTGAAAGAATCCTTCAAATCTGGCTTAAACCATCTGGTTTAAAATAAATCTGTAATGATAAACGCTGAATCCGTAGCCCCCAAGGGCCGACTTAATCAACATGACTGAGACGGTCCTTCATACTCTTGAAAGCAGTACTTACCTGTGTAGTTCTTGTGAGCCGGCTGTGGCCATTTGTAGCACAAACGGGTTATCGCAAAGTTATAACAAGACAAGCAATATGCATTAGCCCCCAAGTGCCAAGTACTCTTGCTTGTAAAGTTCTTGGGACTTATTCACATAAACCGTTGCATGAATAATTTTTCGGCAGCCATTAGCCCCCAAGTGCCAATTGTTGTTGCTTGCAAAAGGCTTGGGACTTCATGTTTTTAGCTAAATTTGAATTATGACTTTGATCCGGTGTATGTATAGATCACCACTGCCCAACTTCAATCAGAGCTGTCTGTCTTGAAGACTCGTCTGGAGCTGCAAGAATCTGAAATCGAGAAGGCGAACTCAAAGTTTGAATTCAGTGTGGCTGAATCAGAAAAACTGAAGACCGGCTTTGAGGTCGAGAAAAACGCCTGGGCTGAAGAGAAGATTGCCTTAACACAATGGGCTGAAAGGCGGAGGCGGATCTTGAGGAGGTGACCATGGAACTTTCTGTCTTAAAATGCCATGTGTCGCAGATGGTTTCGGCTATCTTCGGTAAGTCGCCTTATGATTGTCAAATTTGAATATCTTCCATGATGTTATGAACCACCTCTAATCCATCCACGATCATTATGCAGGCCCCAAGAGCACCAATCTCAACTAGGATATGCTTGTGAAGCTGAAGGCGGTTTATACGCTAGTGGAATAGCTTTATACTGGGGCTCATCATGCATTGGCCACAATTTCTCCATCTAACCAGCCCCCACTCTCCTGGTTGACATGTTCAGGAAGCTTTCCATTCTGCCTGAGAGGTTTAGTGAGATGAAGCGATCATCTGCAAGAGCCAGAGCTGTCACGACTTTAAGCCGGGCCAAAGCATGGCTACCAGAGCTAGACTCGGCCGATATATCTATCGGGTATCCAAGTTTTAAGGAAGACGACACCCCTTTTGACAAGAAAGACTTTGCCACCTGCATGAAGGACATACGTCCCCTGGCCAGTCTGATTGCCAATGAAACAGACCTTACCAAATATCAGCCGACTTATGACTTGGAAAATCAGAAGATGTCGACACCGTCTTACAAAGTGAAGGATCTAATACCCCCAATCCGTAAGCACAGTTTTGCTCTTGAAGTTGACCCGTCCGAGCTTATTGATGATGAAGCTGAATTCCAAGCTTTGAATGGCATTGACTGGTCATCACCAACCTTCCAGGAAGTAGAACATGATGAAGAAGTGGAGAGGGATGATCCAGAAGCGTCAGGCCATCAGAGTCAAGAAGATTGATTCGCTGGGCGGTTCATATTTGTGATCTTCTGAAAAACAGTTAATCATTTTGACTCTTGAGTCATGTAACAGGGTAGCAATAACTTTGCTCTGCCATGCCATCGTGCACGTTTGTGGTGGGCGTAATGCTGTTAAGCCGCCACTTTATGATTATCCTTTTAGACTTATCATGATGCTGACTGATGCAAATGAAAATTTTGAATTATTTGCACACAAGTAGATCACAAGAACCCTTGGTGGTTTACCGCAGGGCGAGTCATAATACCTCACATATAACCACTGAACTTAAAACAATTATAGATAAGGTTGGTTTAACCCGGATTTAAACATAATAATAACAATATCATACCTGTGATATTGAATCGTACTGTCGGTTTATGATACCTGTGCAGTAAGGGTGAGCACCCAAAGCTTTTAGAAGCCAATACTTCCAAGTATTTGATATCATCATGTATGGGTGACTTGTCGCCTTTTGTTAAGCCGGGTAATAGAAACCATGGGTATGCTTCAAATATGAGCTGTAAATTTGAAGGCTACATGGCCGAAATCACTTTAAACCAAAAGGTAAGATAGTATCAAGAAGAACTGGAAAAAATCTTCAAAATATCAAGCCAAATGAAAAAAGCGAGGCTATGATTCGAATACGAGAAGGAAGCCGGACCAAACGGGTTAATAGCTATGATTCGAACACGATCAGGAAGCCCCTGAATGGTTTTTGGCATTGCGTCGATCAAAGGGGTACCGACAGCTATGATTCGAATACGATTAGGAACCCCCCCAGTGACCATAATGATTAATGGCTATGATTATAATACGATCAGAAAGCCATACCAAAAGGGTTAACAGCAATGATTCGAATACGACCAAGCCCCCAAATGGCGTGAGATGTTTAACAGCTATGGTTCGAATACGACCAGGAAGCCAGACCAAAAGGGTTAACGGCTATGATTCGAATACGACCAAGCCCCCAAGTGGTTTGTGATATTTAACGGCTATGGTTCGAATACGACTAGGAAGCCAGACCAAAAGGGTTAACGGCTATGATTCCAATACAACCAATCCCGCTAATGATCAAAGCGTTTAACGACTATGGTTCGAATACGACCAGGAAGCTGGACCAAGAGGGTTAACGGCTATGATTCAAATACGACCAAGCCCCCAAGTGATCGAAGTGTTTAATGACTATGGTTCGAATACGACCAGGAAGCCGGACCAAGAGGGTTAATGGCTATGATTTGAATACAATCAAGCCCCCTAGTGATCTTGAAATTATGATGAAGAAGACTCATTATTGAAGATGAAAACGACAGAGGCCCTGCTTCATTATAATCATCATAATATATACATCGTCAAGATATGTACACCATAAGAGCTGGCAGCTCAAGTGTAGTATGGCTGAAGATGAGCAATATTCCACGGCCGACGGGTCTCCTCCTCTGACTTACGTGAGTCTTTGTGCTCTCGAATATCGATAAGGTAGTACGACCCATTGTTCAAGTTCTTGCTGACCACAAAGGGCCCTTCCCAAGGTGGGGATAACTTGTGCATGTCAGTTTGATCCTGGATGAGCCGGAGCACCAAATCACCTTCTTGAAAGGTTCTGGACTTAACCCGGCGGCTGTGGTAACGGCGCAGATCTTGTTGGTAAATTGCTGAACGAGCCGCCGCAAGGTCACACTCCTCATCTAACAGGTCCAGTGCATCCTGACGTGCTTGTTCATTATCAGCTTCAACATAAGCCGCCACGCAGGGCGAGTCATGACGGATGTCACTAGGAAGAACCGCCTCTGCTCCATAAACCATGAAGAAAGGCATGTAACCCGTACATCTATTGGGGGTAGTATTGATACTCCATAGTACTGAAGGTAACTCCTCCACCCAACAACCCGGCGTCCATTGCAAAGGAACCATAAGCCGGGGCTTGATACCTCTCAAAATTTCTTGATTGGCTCTTTCAGCTTGACCATTGGACTGGGGGTGAGCTACTGACGACACATCAAGTCGAATATGCTCACGTTGACAAAACTCTTTCATAGCACCTTTGGACAGATTAGTGTCATTATCAGTTATGATGCCGTGGGGAAAATCAAAGCGAAAAATTACCTTTTTGACAAATTGAACCGCCGTTGCCGCGTCACACTTATTGACCGGCTCTGCTTCGACCCACTTTTTATGAATTTGTCAACTGCCACCAAAAGGTGGGTCTTTTTATCCCTGGACCTTTTAAAAGGCCCAACCATGTCGAGCCCCCAGACTGCAAATGGCCAAGTAATTGGAATCATCCTCAATTCTTGAGCCGGCACGTGAGCTCACCGTGAAAATTTCTGACAACCATCACATTTACTGACCAAATCCTCTGCATCAGCATGAGCCGTTAGCCAATAAAATCCATGATGAAAAGTTTGGCTACAAGGGACTTTGAACCGGAATGATGACCACAATCTCCTTCATGAATCTCATGAAGAATCTCACGACCCTCTTCAGGAGAGACACAACGCTGAAACGCCCCAGTGACACTGCGATGGTGCAACTCGCCATTGGCAATTGTCATTGACTTAGACCGTCAGGTTATCTGTCTGGCCAAAGTTTCATCCTCAGGTAACTCGCCTCGGGTCATGTAAGCCAAATATGGTACTGTCCAATCTGGGTCGCCGAAACATCTCACCCGGCTTAAGTTCATCTCCTTAGCCATCCGAAGACCATGGAGCAAGGCTTCATACTCAGCTGCATTGTTAGTACAAGGGAACATCAACCTTAGAACATAACAAAACTTCTCACCTCGAGGGGAGGCTAAGACAACTCCAGCCCCCAAGCCCTCCAATTGCCTGGACCCATCAAAGTGAATAGTCCAATATGTGTTACCTGGCTTCTCTTCACGCATTTGCAGCTCTGTCCAGTCATTGATGAAATCCACCAGTGCTTGAGATTTGATAGAAGTGCGAGGCATATATTTAAAACCATGAGGCCCAAGCTCAATGGCCCACTTGGCTACCTGCCTTGTGGCTTCTCTGTTTTGAATAATATCCCCTAATGGAGCAGAACTGACCATAGTGATAGGATGACCCCGAAAATATTGCTTAAGCTTTCGGCTGGCCAGGAACACCCCATAAATGAGCTTCTGCCAATGTGGATATCTCTGCTTGGAATCAATAAGCACCTCACTGATATAGTAAACCGGCCGTTGAATCGGATATTCCTTGCCAGCCTCCTTCCGTTCCACCACAATGGCTACACTAACGGCCCGGGCGTTAGCAGCCACATATAACAATAATGGCTCCTTATCAATGGGAGCAGCAAGGACTGGCAGCTCGGCTAGCTGCCTCTTTAAGTCTTCAAACGCGTCGTTAGCAGCATCACTCCAGACGAAGTTATCTATTTTCTTCATCATCTGATACAGTGGTATGGCCTTCTCACCCAACTGACTTATGAACCGGCTTAAAGTAGCAATATGACCCGCCAGACGCTGCACATCATTGATACATGTCGGCTTTGCCAGGGAAGTAATGGCCTTGATATTCTCCGAGTTAGCCTCAATGCCTCTGTTGGAAACCAGAAAACCCAAAAGCTTGCCTGCTGGCACACCAAAAATGCACTTGGCCGGGTTAAGCATCATCTTGTAGACCCGAAGATTGTCGAAGGTTTCCTTCAAATCATCTATCAAAGTTTCCTTCTCTCTGGATTTTACCACAATATGATCCACATAGGCATGAACATTGCGTCCAATATGACTGTGGAGACAGTTCTGCACACACCGCTGATAAGTCGCCTGGGCGCTCTTAAGCCCAAAGGGCATAGACACATAACAGAAGGCTCCAAACGGAGTAATGAAAGCTATCTTCTCCTGGTCCTTAACTGCCATCTTGATCTGATGATAACCAGAATAAGCATCCAAAAAACTCAAACGCTCACAACCCGCCGTAGCATCAATGATTTGATCAATACAAGGGAGAGCAAAAGGATCAGCCAGACAAGATTTGTTTAAGTCCGTGTAGTCCACACACATACGCCAAGTGCCGTTCTTCTTAAGCACCAACACCGGATTAGCCAACCACTCCGGATGAAAAACTTCAACAATGAACCCAGCCGCCAAGAGCCGGGCTACTTCTTCACCGATAGCCTTACGCCTCTCCTCATTGAAGCGACGAAGGAATTGCTTGACCGGCTTAAACTTCGGATCAGTGTTAAGAGTATGCTCAGCGAGTTCCCTTGGTACACCTGGCATATCAGAAGGTTTCCATGCAAAGATGTCCCGATTCTCATGGATGAACTCGATGAGCGCGCTTTCCTATTTTGGATCCAAGTTAGCACTGATACTGAACTGCTTGGATGAGTCACTAGGAACAAAATCAACCAGCTTGGTGTCATCAGCCAACTTAAACTTCAGCACCGGATCATGCTCTATAGTTGGCTTTTTCAAAGACGTCGTATCTGCTGGATCAACATTGTCTTTGTAAAATTTCAACTCCTCTGTTGCAAAGACAGACTCAGCATAAGCAGCATCACCTTCTTCACACTCCAAAGCTATTTTCCTGCTTCCATGCACCGTGATGGTTCCCTTATAAGCCGACATCTTGAGCTGCAAGTAAACATAACAAGGTCGTGCCATGAACTTAGCATAAGCCGACCGTCCAAACAAAGCATGGTATGGGCTTCTGATCTTGACCACTTCAAATGTTAACTTCTTGGCCCTGGAATCATGCTCATTACCAAAGGCCACCTCCAGCTCAATCTTGCCTACAAGGTATGCCGACTTACCAGGCACCACTCTATGGAAAACAGTATTAGACGGCTTAAGATTTTTATCGGTTAACCCCATGCGATAGAAGGTTTCATAATAAAGGATATTAATGCTGCTTCCCCCATCCATGAGTACTTTAGTGAACTTATATCCACCAACTTGAGGCGCCACCACCAAAGCCAAGTGACCCGGGTTATCGACCCAGGCGGGTGATCCGCTCGACTCCACATAATGGGCTGCTCAGACCATTGCAAGTAATGGGGAACTGCTGGCTCAACGGTGTTCACAGCCCGCTTGTGGAGCTTCCGGTCCCGCTTGCAT
The DNA here is from genome assembly GCF_018294505.1 of Triticum aestivum. NCBI lineage: Eukaryota > Viridiplantae > Streptophyta > Magnoliopsida > Poales > Poaceae > Triticum > Triticum aestivum. The sequence continues at coordinate 613,259,124 of NC_057801.1, forward strand.
AAACTTGTGGTGAAAACATGACACTGCCCACTATTCAATTGCTTCGGATTACTTTGAAATCCAGATTGTTGCTACTGCTGACCCCCCTGGCCGGATTGTTGATTGTAACCACCCTGATTACCTTGATTATAACCACCCTAATTACTTTGGTGGCCCTGGAAGCTGGAATTAGAACCGCCACCTCCGTAACCCGGACCATGAGAACCGCCGCCACCGGAACCTGAGCCGCCGCCCGGCCCATGATTGCTGTGAAATGAGTTAGAATTTTTGAAAGCCCTCATAATTGAACAATCTTTCCAAAGGTGAGTAGCTAGTTTCTCCCGCGTTCCATGCTTTGGACAGGTCTCATTCAGCAACTGCTCAAGAGTAGGACCTGATCCACCGGTCCGAGGAGGCGGTCTCCCCTTATGACGCTGATTATTGCTTTGTGCATTGGTGCTAGCCACAAACTCCGAGTTACTATCAGCCTTGCGTTTACCATTGCCCCCTGATTCGCCGGGTTATGCTGCGGACCCTTGGCGTTGCCATTCTTATTTCCCTTTCCCGGCTTGTCATCATCAGACTCGGGGTCCTTGGTACTATCAGAGTCGACATATTTGATTATATCCGCCATCAGCTGCCCCATATCATTACAATCGTGCTAGAGCCGCCCCAACTTCTGCTTAAGAGGCAAAAAACAAGAATTTTTCTCCAACATTAAGACTGCAGAACCGACATTCATGTTATCGGATGAATGCATGATAGCTTTGACCCGACGCACCCAATGGGTTTTTTGATTCACCCTCCTCTTGGGCGCAAGTAGCCAAGTCCACAATCGACATGGGTTGTTTGCACGTGTCTTTAAAGTTCTGAATAAACTAGGCCTTTAGCTCAGCCCATGACCCAATGGAATTAGCCGGCATCCCTTTTAACCAAGTATGGGCCGTTTCATCTAGCATCATAGTGAAGTACTTAGTGCACGCGGCGTCACTGACCTCCCACAGTTCCATGGCCATCTCATAACTTTCAATCCACGCCTTAGGGGGTAAGTCGGCTGTGTAATTAGGCACCTTACGAGGTCCTTTGAAATCCTTGGGCAAACGCTCATTACGCAGAGCCGACACCAAATAGGGTACACCTGTAGATCTAGAGGTCACGCCTACCTCTATCGAAGTCATTGGATAAACCGGAAGGGGCTGGTGAGCTGCCCGCTGAGCCGCCTGCTCAGCCTCTTGATGTACTCTGTCTAGATCGACCAAGTTATGAGCTCCATCACGTGCTGGGTCATGCCCATGTGGCTGGTCACGACGCTGGGCATTGCTTGAAACGGTTGGTGAATCCATGTGCCTGCTATAACTCCGGCTTGGGTGAGGGGTCGAGTGAATCCTATCTCGACTGTAAGAATATGCCTCCTGCTGTACCAATGCTTTGTGAAGAAGCTCTCTAGCCTTTCGTGTTTCAACCGCCGCTAGAGAGTTGCCATCCACCGGGAGAGCCACCAATCATGCTGCCGCAACAATCATGTTTTCCAAGGGATTGGAATAATGACCCGGTGGTGTTGGGACATGTTGAGGCGGAGCGCTGTTCCGACGAGGGGGTTCCGTCATGCGTGGATGAACCGACGTTCCGACTCCGGGTGCCGCAGCCCGGTTTATCTCCGGCGGGTTACTGGTCCCCGCTCCAGGCGTGCGGAAGAGGTTTCTAGCCTCGTAAATCGGAGGTAGACGAGACTGGTGCCTCCTCCTCATGATTTCATTTGAAGCGTTTTGATCCATCATAAGCTGGAAAGACTCTGACTGAATCCACGGCCTGAGCATCCAGGGCAGCCCGTTCTGCGGCCATCCTGATGTCCTCTGCCGCCAGGTTCTCCTTGGCTTGCGCTATCTCGTCACACATCTTTGCAATTCCCGCGCTATGCTGAGCTTGATTTGCTGGGTTAACTTCTGCTGTTAACAAGGATGTGAGTCTATCCAGCAACTCCGTCAACACCTGAGCTAGTGGGCGCACATGGCCTCCTGCCCCAGCTGCCGTCACCTCCACTGACTCGGAAGTCATCGCTGCTGCGGTTGAAGAATTTTGCCCAGGCTGCGTACCAGCCATGAAGATCCCGACTCTGTTTGGCGGCTCATAGGGGTCCGGAATACTGTCACCATCCGAATAACCCCCAAGCCTGCCATCTTGCAGTTGATACAACAAAGTAATCTCGCCCGTGGATGACTCACCATCAGAGTAGATGGCCGTCTCACCGCCAGACATATATCCTTCATCAAATTCTGCTCCATGGATGCATCCCACGAAGGTACGTTTCACGGCGGGCTAAGCTCGGGCCGGTCTTGCATGCTGAGCCGTCTCGATGATGTCGGTGCAGATGTCTAGCTCAGGGCCCGGCTCGCCGATCTTGCCAATGAAGATGTGGATTCCACCAAAGGGGACCCGGTACCCATACTCAATTGAGCCGACCTCAGGGCCCCAGCCTGCATCGTCGATGTAGAGCTGGCCGCGACGACTCTTGGTCATCCGGCCCACAGCGTATCCCTTAAGCCCTTCTAAGCTGCCCTTTAAGAACTCGAAACCACCATGCGCTGGCCCCATGGTGGGCGCTAACTATCATGGAATAGTCACGGCAGATGTCCTAGCGAAAGGACTTGGTCGTGGAGCCATCGCAACTAGGTTAGATTAAAGGGGTTAAACGGGACAAAGGACACATGAGTTATACTGGTTCGGCCCCTTGCGGTGAAGGTAAAGACCTAATCCAGTTTGAGGTGGTATTGCTTATGTCTCGATTACCAGGGAGCGAATCCGCTTGACCTAGCTTTCGATCTGTTGTTTCTTACCCTGAACCGCCGCCGGGTCGTCCCTTTATATACACAGGTTGATGCCCAGTGGCTCACGGAGTCCCGGCCGGCTCATAGACAACGTGTCCGGCTCGGTGGCTACCTATACATGCCTTATAATACAAGTCTTATACATATGGCGGTTTATTCTATGGGCCTTAAGTCGCCCTTGGGCCTTGGGCCCTTATCTTGAACCGCCATATTCGATATCCGTGTGGGCTTCATATGATGAATCGCCATAGGTATAACCCAGCCCCTCCTAGGCGGGTTATACCTAACAATTATATCTCCAACAAGACCCGATACCTGCCGCTGCCTCCCGACTCGACGCACTGGCGCATGCACTTCGCCGGCTCGAAGATGCACGCCGGCCTGGGGGCCAGCATGATCTTCTACTCTTCAAGGGCGATGTGCCCAAGTATGTGCTGCAGATCAACACCCCCGCCTCCAACAATGTGGCAGAGTACGAGGCGCTCGTCCACGGCCTCTGGCTTGCCAAGGAGATCGGCATCCGACACATCCTCTCCTACGACAACTCAGATTCGATGGTCCAACAGGTCTCCGCCGACTAAGACGCTAGGGACGCCAACATGGTCAGCTATCGCTTCCTCATCCAATAGATCAGCGGCGGGTTCAAGGGATGCGAGTTCCATCGCGTCCCTTAGGCCGACAACAAAGCGACCGACACGCTGGCCAAGATCGGATCCACCCGGCAAGCAACCCCAACCGGTGTCTCCCTCGAGCATCTGCACAAACCCTCCATCAAGCCTTCCTCGGACTTGGAATCCATCTTCGTCCCGACTCAACCGGAGGCCGCCGTGTCTGGCTCGGGGGTTGTCGGCATCGGCTCGATGGCTTTCGGCTATGCCCCCGGGGCTGCCAGCTCTGGCTCGGGGACTTCCGCGTCTAACCTGGGGGCTTTCGGGCCAAGCTTGGCTGTTGCCGTCTTGCCCCCCTTCTGCCGCAGCGGTTCCCGAGCTGGCAGCCGTCATGACGATGGTGGAAGCGCCATCCTAGGCCCAGCCCATCCTTGCCTACATCCTCACCAGCGAGCTCCCTGGAGATGATGTCGCGGCTCGACAGGTCCAGCGTTGGGCCTCTGCCTACACAATCATCGACAACGTGCTCGTCAAGTGCGGCACGACTCACGTGTTCCAACGATGTGTCGAGCCAGCCAGGGGTCTCAAGATCTTGCGTGACATCCACCAAAGCGAGTGTGGGAATCATGCCGCGTCAAGGTCCCTAGTGGACAAAGCCTTCCGTCATGGCTTCTACTAGCCAACGGCCATGGAGGACGCCCAACAGCTGGTACTCAAGTGCGAGTGCTGCCAGCGCTTCAGTTCACGCAGCCACCAGTCGGCTTCGGCCCTCGAGACGATTCCCATCATGTGGCCCTTCACCGTATGGGGCCTAGACATGGTGGGGCCATTCAAAACCGTGCGTGGCGGCATGACACACTTGTTGGTCATCGTCGACAAGTTCACCAAGTGGATAGAGGCGAGGCTGACTAAGAAGCTTGATGGCCCCATGGTCGTCAGGTTCATCAAAGACATAACTGTCCGCTACGGGCCCCCCCAGTATTATCACCGACAGCGACATCAATTTCGCCAAGGGCGCGTTGGCTCGCTTCTACTTTGTCTCCGACATCTGGCTCGACCTGGCCTTGGTCGCGCATCCCCAGTCAAACGGTCAGGTGGAGCACGCCAACGACCTAATCTTGGATGGCATCAAACCGCGCCTCATTGAGCCGCTCTTGTGATCGCCCATCAGTTGGATCGACGAGCCTCAGGACCACGCCTAACTGGTCAACTGACTTCACCCCCTTCCTCCTTGTCTACGGGGCCGAGGTGATCATACCCACGGATGTCGAGTTCTATGCACCTTGGGTCACCCTGTACACGAAGGCGGACGCAAATGAGGCGTGCGAAGATGGCATCGACCTGCTCGAGGAGGTGCGCCTGCTGGCCCTTGGCCGATTGGCAATCTACTAGCAGGGCCTGCACCTACCACACAAGAAGATCAAGGCCCTCACGTTTCGCAAGGGCGACCTGGTGCTTCAGCTGGTCCAACGGACAACCGACTAGCACAAGCTATCCTCCGCATGGGAGGGCCCCTTCATCATCAGCAAGGCGCTGCGCAACAACGCCTACTACCTCATTGACACACAGAAGATGAACAAGCGCAAGCATGACATCTCTAGAGAAGAGACAGAGCGCCCCTGGAACGCAGAACTCCTTCGCCCGTTTTAGAGTTGAACCACACATTTATGTATCGCTATCCTCTGGTTTAATTAATGAAGCAGGTTCCCGGAATGACACTCGAGGCTACATTTTCCGGCTCTATCGAGTGCATCCTGGCACACTTTACTGTGTTTTACTTGTTCCTTTAGGTTGGCCGGTTCGGGGGATACCTGGCTTACCCGCAACCCCCTCTCCTGGAGCCGGCCCTATAGCGTGTGCATTGCCTAAGCCCTATCCTCGCCCCAGCCCATGAACCGTCTCCTGACTGTCTGTCTTGCAGAAGCTAAAGGCCAAAAGCACCCCTCGCGAAAGGCGGTTGCCAGGGGCATCCGGCTCGGGTAGCTCAGCCGCCACACTCACTCGTCGTCGCTGTGTTTCGCTCGCGCTCAAAGTCCTGAAATTCCAAGTACTGTGTGCCCTCTTCGGAAGCCCACCCCGGTCCCAGCCGCAGACCAGCTCTCTGCTATCTGGCTGGAGGAAAGGAAACCTAAGAGAGCAGGCAAATAGGAAAAAGCCCAAGGACGAAAGCGACATCATCTCGGCAGCACAGAGAGAGGCACACTCACACATTTTTACATAACAAAAGCCCCATGGCCAGAGTTCATTAAATAAACACTACACCCCAGTGGGTGGACTTGCCAAGTAACCTAAGTTCGAGCAAAAAACTAAAAGATAGGGAAAATAAAAGGCCCTACTCACCGGGCACATCGACTTCCGTTGATTCCAGCTCCTCCTGCTCCGGCTGCCCCGAGGCGCTGGTGTCGTCCAGAGCGGCGGCATTGGCGTCCGCTTCGGCCATTGTCTCAACAGAGCTGACGTCTGGGTCATTAAGGTCCAGGCCGAAGTCGTCGACAGGAAGTTCCATGCCATCCTCTGCCTGCTCTAGGATGAAGGCGTCGTGAGGAGCGAACGCCACAAGATGGCTGGCTCGGGCGCCAATCATCGTTGCCTGCTATGCCAGGTCGTCCTCTGCCCCGGCCCTCCGGGCGGCCAGCCGGTGCAAGTCGACGCCCGGGTACATCATTCCTATAAGTCGACACCCAAGTACTAGAAGATGAAATGAGACTTGAATCCATCATTCCTATAAGTCTATAGATTAGTAACACATGATCCTGATAGAAAAATGAGAAGCTTTGTTCTTAATTCCCGTAGGACAGAAGAGGGTGACTCAGATCAAAAGGACATAAGGTAAAGGAGTAAAAAGAGCCTTACGTTCCCTTCCACAATCAATTCCCTTATATAACTAAAGCATTTCTAAACTCGACTTCGACTAGTTTGGCTTGGTAATCCTACTGGTAGTTAGGCTTTGATACCAAAGCTATTAGGACCTCGATCCTAAGTCACATCGATCTAGCATGTAACACATCATATCACTTTGCGGCCTCACACATGGTATTCCCACGGCTACAGCCTTACCTAGGCCAGGACCGTTTGTGTCTTTTGGCTCACGTATATAATTGTGTCGCTAGCATCCATATGACAAAGAACCTGGGCCGACATGACTAGTCGTAAACCCAAGGTGTCACAAACCTCAGGGACAGGCATACATGACCCAACAATGGACATGTCGGTTAGCAGCGAGTGTAACCGGGTTGTAGCAAGCTATCAGGACTCCAGTAAACATTGCATGAAATTCCCCCAAAGGGACAGACACAGGAGCAAAGAAGGACACATGTTGGTCAACCCATGTGTTTCGGTGCAGTAGCGAACTACCATGGCTCAGTGGAAGCACTAGGAGACATTTCCCCATAAGGCAGGCTACCAAGAATAAACAACTAGGTGTCGGATCCAACACATACCAATCATTTTAATAACATACACACAATATGCTCGATATGTGTAGATACAACATGGCATCACAACATAACTCTATGACCCAAGTATTTATTTAAAAGGCTCCAAGGAGCTATACATAGCATGATATTAGAAACATGGGTCTTATGACCCAACAAACAGAGCCATACAAGCAACAAGCACATGCGGAAGCTTATCCTGTCTGAGTATAGACAACTACAAAGAAGAAGGCTCACAAGCCTGACTATCTACAAGACCCTCCATAGGAACCAAACCTCGGTATGGGATTCCCAAGCTAGTCGGTCAACGTTGAACTCATGACATGAACCTAAAGCGAGATTGAAGTCTCCTCCGCAAAACATAAATTAAGCAAACGTGAGTACAAATGTACTTAACAAGACTTACATCAGAACTAACTACATATGCTTCAGGTATCAACAAAGGGGTGGTGGAGTTTAACTGTAGCAAGCCAGCTTTGACTCTGTGGCTATCCTGAACGACGACTACCTGTATTTCTTTGAGGTAAGAGAGCGCATATGGGTCCTCATATTCACCATATCAATACACCACTATGGATCCGCTCCCGTCTCCCTACGAGAAGGCCATCCACAGCACTCTCACTTATCTTGCGCATTTTAGAGTATCCATTGTTTTTGAAAATATTATTGTTTTTTAACAGATTTGGAAAATGTATGCTCTAATTCAAAAAAATCAGAATTATGACCCCATCGGTCTCCCTTATGCCAAAAAGGAACTCTTCAGTCTAACTTAGGCCGAAGAAAAGTCTTCAGTGTACTTTAGACCGAAGAGTGGCAGAAATGGGCCGAAGAGCACTCTTCGGTTTTCTCTAGGCCAAAGAGTGCTCAGGGGCACAAAACACAATTAAGATGGACTCAAATGAAAATGTTATCAACATGAAAAATCTTTGGCTTGTCGAAGCGATTGATTTTGATATAAAAATTGTCTTAATTCAAGGTCATATGCAACCTATAGACACAAAACAAGGTCAGTGGCAGAAGCTGTGAAGTCACTTCAGATAGATCGAATGGATGTCAGAAAATTTTGTCACGGGACCTGGTGCACCTGGTGAGACCAAGTTAAATATGGAAGAGTACAAAGGGTTGGTGACATTCACTTGGTGAGACCTAACCAAAGCACTCAGAGTGTGGTACGCAAGCAATCCAACATGTGCTTTTGTAGACCCGAAAACTCACATGGCCGGGAGGGATACCATCTAGATTGTGTGTTGTTCAATCAGCCATCACCTCTCATCTATTTATGAGGCATATGGACTTACCTTACAAGAAAAGGATTAAAAATTCCATTCAAAACATCAAAAACCCTAACTTAACTCGGACAGGAATCTTGGCAATTTTCCGGACACATTCAGAGCCTCTGAGTGGTTTGGTTATGTCTCACCAAGTGAACCTGACCAACCTTCTGTACTCTTTTGTATTCCACTCAGTCTCACCAGGTGCATCGGATGTCCCGTGAAAACTTTTCTGACATCCATTCGGTCAGTCTGAAGTGACTCTGCAACTTCTGCCCATGGCCTTATTTTGGCTCTATAGGTTGCATACGACCTCGGATTAAGACGATTTTTATATCAAAATCAACCGTTTGAATGAAACAAAGATTTTTCATGTTGTTGACTTTTTCATTTGAGGCCACCTTAATTGTGTTTTGTGCCCCTGAGCATTCTTCGGCCAAGAGAAAACCAAAGAGTGCTCTTCGGCCCATTTCCGCCCCACTTCGGCCTAATATACACCGAAGACTTCTCTTCGGCCTAAGTTAGACCAAAGAGTTCCTTTTCGGCCTAAGGGAGGCTGAGGGGTCATAGTTCTGATTTTTTTGAATTAGGGCATACATTTTCAGAATTTGTTAAAGAAACAATCATATTTTCAAAAAAAAAATCCTTCTAGTTATCTATGAACAGTATAAGGTTTCCATATAGTACATATCCGAGGATGTGGCTATTCGAATAGATCATTAACCCTATAGGGGTGTACTTCTTCACACACGCTCTCACCACTTATCGCTGTTTACATGACATGTACTCGACAACCTTCAAGTGGAAGCCCAACGAGGGTGTCGGCCACGACCTGACTAACCACACAAGTCTCTAGTCCAGTTTTATCGCCTATTTGGGTTCCATCCGCAAGGAAGCCCAGCCGAGGTTTCCACTATGGCCCCAAACGGTTTGTGCAGGGTTCCCGAGCCCATGAAACGGGTGCCTTGGTACACCATACCACTTGCCTGCCGCATCACAGCCCACCCCTAAGTTCAGCGCTGCACATGGCCTCCAACATACTACAAACACCAGAAACTACTTGCAACTCCTGGATAGAGGACAAGGCGATTAATAGGTCGAGAGATCTTGGAGTGCCCGGAGCCCAATGTATGGTAGTAACTATCTTGCATCACAAACGCATAACTCAGTTCCCGAGGCCGGTCCCAAATGAGACAACCCACCATGTAATCCTACATGGCATCTCATCGTGACCTTTACCAAATCGTGTTCACACACTTATCTCTCAACAATTGGACATGTTCACACCATCCCAATTCATCCCAGATGAATCAGACCTGAGACAACTCTAAGCATAGTAGGCATAACAAGCAAGCATGAATGAGTAGGCACATCATGGCTCAAAAAACTCCTACTCATGCTTGTGGGTTTTAACTATTTACTATGGAAAAGACAGGTCATGCAAAGGAATGGGTTCAACTACCGCAACATGTAACAGTTGAATCATTGTTGTCCTAATGCAGTAAAAGAGAGCAAGAGCGGGAGAGTGGGATTGTATCAGAATGCTCAAAGGGGGTATGCTTTCCTGACACTTCTGAAGATAGTGTTGTGTCTTCATCAGTGTCATCGATCTCAATGTCGGAACAACGTCTACTAAGAGGGGAACAACACCGGCAAACAAGGGGGAACACAATCAATGCAATGCAGCAATATGATGCATGATCATGACATGTCAATATGCTGTTGATTGAGCTAATGCAACTAGCAACCATATTAAATGAAGTTGGTTTGAACCAAAGGTTCAAATTCAACCTCCATATGTGATTATTCAAATGCCATTTAATTGATCTGACCTGATGTGACACTTTGGTTTTTGCCATCTAGACTTTCATATGCCTTTGCTTTTAAAAATGAGTGCTTGAGTTGATTCATTTGGACTTAGCACTTGGGCATTGTTTTTTATTTTCACCCAAGTGACTCCCCTTACATCTCACAACATCTCTTGACCTCCCAATCATCATTATATTGCTTTGGAATATTTTTCTTCTAAGGAAAATATCCATTTTCACCTTGAAAATGGAATATTTTCACTTCCCTTCCAAAGTAACCCCTCTGTTTCTTGCCTCTAAAAATCTGATAAAATTCCCACACACCCTTTGGACAATGCCTAATCACCCTATGCAAAGATATCATATAGTCATGTGACCAAATTTTGCTAGGGCATTTTTTTTGCATTCTGCCCTGAAAAGGCACTTTACAAAGGAAGTGTATTTTTCCTTGATCCAATGAAGCTGATTTTTCTTGAGCTTCATTACCCTCCTAAGAAAACCTTAACCCCAAGAGATCAGCCCTAAACTCCTTATAGAACCCCTCCAAACACAGTGCACTAGTTTCTGTCCAGTAACTTGCTGATGATCTCTTGTTCAATCTGGTCGGCCTGGCAGTGCGCCATCTCCTCTCCTAGACCTAACACTGCATGGACAACACAGCCGACATGATTTGAACCACTCAGGCAGCATGATGCCAGAGTTCACGCGGTGACCGCTTGTGGACATGGGCTCTGGCGCGCGTTCGACGCGCTCTGTGCTACGTCCGAGCCTCTGTTCCGCGCGTGCCCATCTCAGCGCTCGCCTCCAACTGCTGCACCGCGCCACTAGCCTTGCCTCATCACCCTTGACTGCTCCCTGCCGCTCGCCGACGCTGGAGTTTGCCGCAGTGAGCACGGGCACGACGGGGCCAAGTGCACAGTGCGCCCATGCCCCTGTGCTCGTCTCCACCCGCTCCCTGTGCTCGTCCGCGTGCTCCCCACAGTAGCCGCGTGAGCCACGACCTCTTCCCCTTCTCACTGACACCCCTCATTGCCGAGCGCCGCTTCCAGAGTGCTCCGGCGAGCCCGAGAGCCCCCTCCCTCCGCCTATAAATAGAGCTCCTGCCTCGCCCTTCCAAGCATCCCACCACACCCATCTGACCTCCACGGCTCCATAGATAGCTGCAGCCTGGAGGGACAGGCCTCTGGCCGCCGTTCCCCTTCCCGAGCTTGCCAGCGATCCCCTTCTCCGCTACCTCCCACTCCAGTGCCTTTCAAGCCCCACCAACTACTCCGGCGTGTTCCTGGTGGTCCTCTGGTTCGAGCTGACGCCGTTGGAGCCCCTGGAGCTGCCCCTCCCTGTCGGCGTCTTCTTCTCCGACGAGCTCCGCCCGCAGCAGCCACTGGAGATGGCCTCTCCGACCTCTTCTGTCCACCTCTCGCCGCGTTTCGGGTACATGCAGGTGCGCCATGACCTTGCGCATCGATCCCTCCCCTCCACGGTGGCCGCCGAGCCCTCCTCACCGGAGAACGCACTGGCGACAACCACCCTCCCTCTAAACCTGACGGGCAGGGCCCGCTGTCAGCCTATCCACTCGCACCCAAAGTGGTATGAGTGGAGGCATATTCGCTGAATACGCCTTCGATGTCACCCCCTAGTTTTTCTTTTATTCAAATTTAATTCATATTTGACCAGCTCTAACTCCTAATCTATAACTCCAAATGAGTTGATTCTTTTTGCATTGGTTTTATACTGAAATACTCTAGTAGCACACCAAATTTGAGATTTTTCCTTGCTGTCTAGAATTTCTGGTGAATTTCAGAATGGTTCTTGATCTTTTGCTATTTTTATTTATTATCAGAAGGAGAATCTTGCCTTGAGGAGAACAAGGAGGAGTGTGACCCTCCTCTGTGATAAGGCAAGCCACCACAATATTGGCATGGTGTCATTTCAATAACTATGATTTTTCCAACTTGAATATGATTTTTTTCATGCATTAATTCATTTAAATAACATTGCTTAAGTTATTTCATCTGTTATGCTTGAAGTGCTTAGCTTGCTGTAGTACTTGAGTGCATGGACTAGTTGGATGCAGCAGTGTTATTTTGATAGCATGACTATGGTTTGATAATGATCAGAATTATTTTTCATATGATGATTTACTATTCATATTCTCACCATGCCAATGTCATAACTAGGAATGATGGAGTTAAAACCAGTGTTTCAACATGATTAGTAATGCATGCATAATGATTCTATGATGTTGATCCGTTTCATTTCAGTGTTATGTGCTTATATTTGCATGTCATATAGTTGCATGATCATGGCATACTATGGCTCGAGTTCTTTTATTTCAAGTTAAACGTGATGATAATACAACTTCAACATAATTGTTGATCGAGTCATGGTGCCACCGAATCGAGCTCCCCAGTGCAACCACATTTGCCTTTATGGGAAGGCCCTTATTCCGTCCGTTGTCATGCCTCTCGCCAGTGCCTTCAACGAGGGAAGGTTATGGGCGTGCGGTACCCTGGCCCGGTAAGCAGACATAACCTTGTGTGCCCGTTGTTGTTTTGGTACCATGTCCCCATTTGGGACTGTTTATGTTTTGCCATGACGGTGGCCATTGGATGTCATGGGTTGACATCGGGGCCACCCAGGACTTAGCCCAAAGGGGAGTTGGTCATAGTGGCTGGGAGAGTGTCATGGCAATGGGTTGGTTCTGTCAAAATGTTGTTGGTCCACCCGAATGGGAGTTCGAGGCCATGGATTCCATGGCGTGGGTATAGTGTACTACCTCTGCAGAGTGTATGGATTTCGTGGCGTGGGTACAGTGTACTACCTCTGCAGAGTGTATATTAAATCTATCGATAGCTGCGTCCTCGGTTACGGACACAGTTCGTAGTAGGTCACACCATGGATCAACATAAATAATTTAATCTTGCACATTAAGGTTATATGGTTGGCACTAGTTATGTGATAAGATTATTGAGACCATGAAGATGGTCATTGTTGGACCCAAAGAGTTGGTTTCATTTGTGATCCTGGAGTGATCACCGTATCGATGATGTTGGTTACGAGGTAACCCATATGGTAAGAGAGTCTGAGGGACTCGGTGCACAAGCATGTTCACTTCATGAGTAGTATGTTATGGCCTTGCATTTAACCTACTTAATTGTCATGTTATTGTTTGTCATTATGCTTTTACTTCCTGTGAGCTTGCAAGTACATTCAATGTACTGACCTGGCGTGTCATGCCAGATTTCAGGAAAATCTTACCGGATCAGAGTGCTTCCCGTGTCTAGGCCGTGTCCACATCGGTGTCCCTGTGCTATGGAGTTCCGCTTTGTCGTCGTTCCGCTACCGCGTAGTTGTCGTGATCGAGGCCCCCATCATGTTCATTAAATAATGTACATACTGTTCAGCTGCATCATGTGTGCCGCTTGGCCTCGCTACCTAGTCGTTGTGTGTTGCCAGAAGACTAGATCTCTGGGCTGGCAATGCAAGGTAAACCGGGTGCTTTGAGCTGGGGTGCCACACCTGATCAGCAGGTTTAACTTGCTTTGACATGCATGAGAACAGTACCATTGGATAGATTGGATTTTTCTGATCATTTTCGTATATAAATTATTTCCATCTGAGCTATAGATTATTTTCTATGATTTTTACAAGTTTATAGCATTTTCTAGAATTTCTTGGTTATTTTAAATTAGACTAAATCCAGAAAATGTATTATTGCATCAGCATGACGTAAGGGTGACGTCTGCGGTCAACAAGCACGGTCCAGGTCAAACCTGACATGTGGGGTCCACACATCAGTGGCACAGTGGCTAATCAGGTTTAAAATTAAAACTAAACTAATTTTAACAGGGGGCGGGCCCCACCTGTCATTGATCCGGGGTGGTCAAACCCGTTCAACTGGGGTCAAACCCACCAGAGTTGACCCGCTGGCGAGGCCAGAGATGGCGGAGGGCTTCAGGTTTTGCCAGCGGCGGCCTATTTGGCATGCAGAGAGAATCTACGGGGAGCTGGCGGAGTGGCTCATCCAACGGTGGCGGATGACGGCTGCTACAGTCGGGGTCGTCTGCAAAGGCATCGACGATGAGCTTTACAGCGGCCGATGCTTGGGTTTTGGTGGAATTGGAGCTTTAGGCCGTGGCGTTGCATGCATAGCACCTACGGCTTCTATGCGGCGGGGCGAGTATGTTGGATGCATGCCCATGACCAAATGGTCACCGGAGCGTCATCAGCGGAGAGCTTAGGCGGCAGCGTAGTCAGACATGAATGGCGCGACAGTTACAACAGCCAAACGACACAAAGGAAACGGGGGGGGGGGGGTTCAAAGCGGGAGCTCATAGTGAGTTAGACAGGAGGGTCAGCGAACTCGGGGAGGCACCGAAGGCAGCAAATCAACGACGACGATCTTCGGTGGCCGACGAGGGGAACAGTGGTGCTGGTGGCGTCCAGGGACTTCGATCGTCAGTCGGATCGGTGAGGAGTAAGAGAGGGACAAGGCGGAGCCCATGAACAGCTCTAGGGGGCAAGGGAGAGGCGGTGGCCATGGCTACAGTGAGCGGCGACAACAGTGGCGCTCGGGTGGTTGCGCGCGAGAGAGACATAGGAGGGGAGAAGCACGGGAAGTGTGTGAGAGGTTCGATGGGGTGTCGTGGCACTTGGGGGCAATGATAGTGATACGTCTCCAACGTATCTATAATTTTTGATTGTTCCATGCTGTTATATTATCATTCTTGGATGTTTTACAATCATTCTTAGCAACTTTATATTATTTTTCTGGACAAGAAGACACCTGTTGGGCCAAATAAGTACCAGAGGGGGGCTCCAAGGGGAGCACAACCCACCTGGTCGAGCCTGGGGGCCCAGGCGCACCCTAGTAGGTTGTGCCCACCTTGACTGCCTTCCACACCGCCTCTTTGGTCTATAAATACCCCGAAAATCCAAAAACCCTAGGGGAGTCGACGAAACACAATTCCAGCCATCGCAAGTTCCAGAAGATCCAATCTAGACACCATCACAGAGGGGTTCATCATCCTCATTGGTGCCTCTCCGATGATGCGTGAGTAGTTCATTGTACACCTACGGGTCCGTAGGCAGTAGCTAAATGGCTTCTTCTCTTTTTTTGATTCTTAATACAATGGTCTCTTGGAGATCTATTTGATGTAACTCTTTTTGCGGTGTGTTTGTTGGGATCCGATGAACTTTCAGTATATGATCAGATCTTTATATCCATGAAAGTTATTTGGGTTTCTTTGATCTCTTATATGCATGATTACTTATAGCTTCGTCTTTCTTCTTCGAATCTTTGGTTTAGTTAGGCCGACTAGATTGATTTTTCCTTCCATGGGAAGATGTGCTTTGTGATGGGTTCAATCATATGGTGTTCTTTCCAAGTGAGAGAAGGGGCAGAAAGTCACGTATGTATCATTGCTATTAAGGATAACAAGATGGGGGCTATTCCTATGAATAGATCTCGTCTACATCATGTCATTGTTCTTACTTCATTACTCCGTTTCTCCATGAACTTAATACACTAGATGCATGCTAGATAGCGGTCGATTAGTGGAGCAATAATAGTAGATGTAGCCAGGAGTCTGTCTACTAATCTTGGAGATGATGCCTATATAATGATCATTGCCTGGATATCGTCATAATTATTTTAGGTTCTATCAATTGCCCAATAGTAATTTGTTTTGCCCACCGTGTGCTATTTTCTCGAGAGAAGCAACTAGTGAAATCTACGGCCTCTGGGTCTATTTTCTCATAATATATTTTTAGATCTATATTACCAAAAACCCAAAAATACCTCGCTAAAATTTATTTGCCTTTATTTTATTTGCATCTACCAATCTATCACCTAACTTTTACCCGAGAGGGATTGACAACCCCTCTTTCGCGTCGGGTTGCAAGTATTTGTTCTTTGTATGCAGGTACCGTTTACATAGTGTTGCTTGGTTCTCCTACTAGTTCGATAACCTTGGTTTCATAATGGAGGGATCTACCTACCTTAGCTGTACTGCATCATCCCTTACTCTTTGGGGAAAATACTAACGCGGATACAAGACATCACAAAAGGGAGGATCAAAGATCTGGCGCCGTTGCCGAGGAGACATCATCAACATCTATCAGGTTCCTAATCCAAATTTCATCTCCTTGCAATTTACATTATTTGCCATTTGCCTCTTGTTTTCATCTCCCCCACTTCACAAAAGTTTGCTGTTTTATTCGCCCCTCTTTTTCCCGTTCGCCTTTTTTCTCATCAGATCTATTTTCGTGTGCAATCTTGTTTGCGTAATCACGATGACTCAAGAAAACACTAAGTTGTATGATTTTTCCAATACCAATGATAATGATTTTATTAGCACTCCAATTGCTCCTCCCGCCACTAGTGCAGAATCTTGTGATATTAATGCCGCTTTGTTGAATCTTGTTATGCAAGATCAGTTTTCCGGTACTCCTAATGAGGGTGTCGCATCCCATCGTAACACATTCGTAGAATTATGCGATATGAAAAAGAACAAATATGTGGACAATCATATTGTGAAGTTGAAATTATTTCCATTTTCTTTGTGAGATCATGCAAAGATTTGCTTTTCTTCTTTGCCTCACAATAGTAAAGATTCTTGGGATAAATGCAAAGATGCTTTCATTACTAAGTATTTTTTACCCACGAAAATTGCTTCCCTTAGAATTCATATGATGAATTTTAAGCAACTTGAGCATGAACATGTTGCACAATCTTGGGAAAGAATGAAATTGATGCTAAGAAATTGTCCCACTCATGGTTTAAATCTTTGGATGATCATACAATTTTTTTATGCGAGATTAAACTTTGTTTCTAGAAATCTTTTAGATTCCGCCGCGAAGGTACTTTTATGGAAATTACTTTGGGTGAAGCTACTAAATTGCTAGACAACATCATGGCAAATTATTCACAATGGCATACAGAAAGAGCACCTACTAGTAAAAAAGTTAATTCGGTTGAAGAAATTAGCATGTTGAGTGAAAAGGTTGATGCTCTCATGAAATTGGTTGCTAATAAAAATACTCCTATTGATCTTAATGATGTGCCTTTGTCTACTTTGATTGAGCAAAATAGTGAGGCCATAGATGTGAATTTTGTCTCGCAAAATAATTTTAGTAACAATGCTTATAGAGGTAATTTTAATCCTAGGCCTTTTCCTGGAAATTCCCCTTATAATTATGGTAATTCCTATGGTAATTCTTCCTACAATAATAATAGGAACACCTATGATCTTGAGAATAATATTAAAGAAGTTATCAATGCTCAAAAAGTTTTCAATACTACGATAGAAGAAAAGTTGAATAAAATTGATGATATGTCTAGAAGCATTGAAAGAATTTCTCATGATGTAGAAAATCTCATGTTGAAAGCTTTTGTACCCAAGGTTGATGAATCAATTAAAGCTTTATATATTTTATGGATGAAAGTAAGAAAAGAACCGCTATGCTAAGAGCTAAAAGGGAATTTTTAGAAAGAGCGTTTTCTAGTGATTGCTTTCATAAAATAATGAAGATCTTAAATTGATTAGTGTTTCTTGTATTGATTCCTTGTTTAGTAAGATTAAAATTGATGATAAAGGGACTGAAGAAGAGTCAAATTTATTTAGAAGGCGTCCCGATAATTCAGAAGGTGAAAATCTTCATGATTTTTTTTGATAAAAGTGGGTTTGGAGAGGTCAAAACTTTAACTAGTGATGTGCCCACTCTTATGGATTACAAAAACTTTAATTATGATAGTTGCTCTTTGATTGAATGTATTTCTTTGTTGCAACCTATGATAGATTCACCTCATGCCTATGAACAAAATAAAGCTTTTACTAAACATATCGTTGATGCCATGATGAAAGCTTTTGAAGAAAAGTTGGAATTAGAATCTTCAATTCCTAGAAAATTACATGATGAATGGGAACCTACCATTAAAGTCAAGAATTAAAATTATGAGTGTTTTGCTTTATGTGATTTGGATGCTAGTGTTTCCACAATTTCAAAATCTTTATCCGATGTGCTTGGTCTTACCGATATTGAAGAGAGTTCTTTAAATTTGCACTTGGCGAATTATACTATTAGAAAGCCTTTGGGGTAGGATTAATGATGTTCTTATTCTTGCAAATAGAAATTGTGTGCCCATAGACTTTATTGTCCTTGATATTGATTGCAATCCATCTTGTCCAATTATTCTTGATAGACCGTTTTTACGCACTATAGGTGCTGTGATGGATATGCAAGAAGGGAGTATTAAATTCCAGTTTCCACTAAGAAAGGGTGTGGAACACTTCCCTAGAACAAGAGTTAAGCCACCATATGAATCAATCATGAGGGCATCCTATGGATCTAGAACCAAAGATGACAATACTTGAAACCTTGAATTATGCCTAGCTAGGGCGTAAAACGATAGCGCTTGTTGGGAGGCAACCCAATGAATATTTTTTCACCTTATTCTTTCTGTTCTTGAGTGTTTGCACATTTATGCCTCTGGTTAGATGTGTTTTTATATTTTAACGATGTGTTTTTATGTTTTAGTTAGTTTTTGTGCTAAGCTAAACCTTTGGGATCATGTTGGGTGATAGTTAATTTGATCTTGTTGAAAAACAGAAACTTTCATGCTCAGTAAAATAATTTCCATAAATCATAGAAACATGCTTTTGCTCTGAATTTCTTACACAGGATTTATATACAAATTTCCCATGTTGTCCTAATTTTTCAGGATCTTTGGAGTTACAGAAGTATACGAAGTTCCCTGATTACTACAGGCTGTTCTATTTTTGGCAGATTCTGTTTTCTTTGCGTTGTGTGCTTATTTTGATGAATCTATGGTTTGTATCGGGGGAAAGAGCCATACTAAAGTTGGAATATAGTAGATATAATGAAAAGATAAAATATGAATGTGTTTGCAATAGTACTTATAGTAGTGATTTGCTTTCCTATACTAATAGATCTCACAAAGGTTTTGTTGAGTTTTGTGTGATTGAAGTTTTCAAGTTTTGGGTGAGATCATGATGGATGAAGGAATAAGGAGAAGCAAGAGCCTAATATTGGGATGCCCCATGGCACCCCAAGATAATATTCAAGGATGAACAAGCAACTAAGCTTGGGGATGCCCCAAGTGGCATCCCATCTTTGTTCTAACGACCATCAATATTTTACTTGGAGCTATATTTTTATTCGTCACATATCATGATTTTTGCTTGGAGCATCTTGTATTATATGAGTCTTTGCTTGTTTTGACTTTTAGTTTGCCACAATTATCCTTGCTAGAGACACCTATTTGAGAGAGCCAAAATTATGTTATGATTTGTTAGAATTGCTCTATGCTTCACTTAAATTTTTTGAGCTATGGAATTGCTCTAGTGCTTCACTTATATCTTTTTTGAGCATGATGTGCTTTAATACTTTTGAAGAAATGCTCTGATGCTTCACTTAGATTTATTTGAGAGTTAGTAATTTTGAAGAAATTCTCTCATGCTTCACTTATATTATTTTGAGAGACGAAAATCTTTATGTCATGTTCTTCACTTAAATTTGTTTGAGCTATCAAAAGCAACTTATGAAACTAGTCCCAAAGTGATAGATATTCAAGAGGGATATAATAAAAACTTTCATGAAGATCATATTGGACAAAATAAACTTGATTCTTCGTAATAGTTTTGAGATATGATGATAGTAATATGTGAGTCATGTTGGTGAGTAATTATGCTTTAGTAAGAATATTAGTGTTAAGGTTTATGATTCCCCATGCAAGCACGAAAGTAAATATTTATGAAATGAAATTACATCCTAATTGCGGTGCACTATTCGGTGTTAGTTATGCTTAATGCTTGTTTACATGATTTTTCGTTTCTTGGTTGGTTGCTTCTCAATATTTTTGCTAGCCCCAACTTGTACTAAGTAGAAATACTACTTGTGCATCCAAAATCCTTAAACCTAGTTTTGCCATATGAGTCAACCATACCTACCTATATGTGGTATTCCCGTGCCGTTCTAAATTTGCATGTACCATCTCTAATTTTCAAAATAAATTTCCTTTTTGAGTGCCCGTACTGCTCATGAAACGCTAGGGGGTGGTTGATATTTTTCCATGCTAGATGTGTTATTCTCAAGATGAGTGTTTATTCACTTGTCATTGCACGAGAGTATGACAAAGGTATTATGGATGCCTAGCCCCGAAATGAAAAAATGAATTTACTTTATGTCAAGTAATAAATTCCTTGGAAAGTGTTGGTACGGATGACACCCGTGGATACGGCTAGCCGTGTAATGTGAAAGTATGGTGGAAAAAGGAATAAACTTTATTTTCTGTTTGGGAACCGCCAATGATAATCTAGCATGGAAAGTATTGGGAACTACTCGATCGTTTTCGTTGACAGGAAAAGCATGCCACCCAAAATGTTTTATCTCTCCTTTTTAAGCTTTGAGCTCTGCACCTCTACAAATCCCTACTTCCATCTGCGAAGGGCCTTTATATTTACTTTATGCAATTTTTATTTTTATTTTAGTCTCCATCTTCTATTATAAAGCACCAACTAAGGGGGACTATGATCATACTTGAGCATTGGACGTAGCTAATATGAGAGTGTGTTTCATGAATGGATCAATGATTGAGCATGATGGGCTAGGGATAACTTGCTTTAGTGTTGATACTTTAAAATACATGGTTGCTTGTTCATATGCTTGAGTATTTAAATCTTCATGTCAAAACTAGACTATTGCTTGAAACCATATAAAAGTCCATATGTCCCTGCTACAAAAGAAAATAATTGATGAACATGATAGGTAGCATTCCACATCAAAAATTCTATTTTTATCATTTACCTACTCGAGGACTAGCATGAATTAAGCATGGGGATGCTGATACCTATCTATAATTTTTGATTGTTCCATGCTGTTATATTGAGCGGTGATGATGGTGGCGCTCGGGTGGTTGCGTGCGAAAGAGACGGAGGAGGGGAGAAGCACGAGGAGAGTGAGAGAGGTTCAAGGGGGTGTCATGGCACTTGAGGCAACGACAACAGCGAGCAGACATGCAGGAGGCAACCGGCGTGTGGTCACACGCACCGGGCACGCTCCCTTCGTCCTCCTGGTAGAGAAGGAAGACGACAGGAAGGAGGAGGTCGGTTAGGCTGCCAGCTGGGCCGCACAGCTAGGCCAATAGGTAGGCCAGGTGAGATTTCTCTCTCTATTTTATTTCTGTTTTGTCTTCTCTTTTCTTTTGTCGTTTTTGATTTAGTAAAATTGCTAAACCATTTTAGAAAATTCTGAATAAATTGTGGGCACTTCTGAAATATTTTCCAACAACCCTTAATTGTTTCCAGGATTATTGGAGCATTTAAATTATTTATAGCATTTGATTGCCCCAACTCAAGTACAATATGAGTTAATTCAATTCTAGAAATGTCCAAGAAATATGAGCACCATTTTTGGTAGAGGTTTTCAACCAATTCAAAAATGATGAACTTTTCTGAAGGGCATTTTGGGTTCATTGAAAAATATTTTGGTTGATCCTAGTATTTCAGAGGGGTGCTAGGGTTTGATCAATCCCCATTTCAGGTTTAGCATAATTTGAACATGATGCATGGATGTAGGTGCAACTAATTACAACAAAAATTCTAGGCCTGTGACATACGACCCTAGCCATGTTCGATAAGCCTACCCATGGCATCCGCCATGAGCACACACCATGACACCGACCCTTTCTGGTAACTTGAACTCAATCCAACATCATTCTGCTCCCAGATAACCAAGGAACAAACTACTGTTGTTGCCTACATTGCCTGGAACATTGGGACAGGTGGAACATGATGATTTTCACTGTCGAATCTATCTCGACAGACGGTGTGATCTCTGTGATCAAAGCTGATTTAGGTCTCATTAGAGTAGCCTTCTAGAATAACTCTTGTAAAGGCAATGTCTATCATGACTACAGACCCCTTGTATATTCCTTACCTTTATTGAAAAGGCAGAGCACCTACCGTTTGAGTAAAAAAACATTGAAAAATTAGCATCGAAGCCATAACACCATCTACATGGCGATCTCTTCGAAACAACAGCGACGACGACGTCTCTGGCCATTCCGGGCATGGAGTACCTAGACAATCACTCCCAAATTAATTTGGTACTCTTACCCATCAAGGCAGAGACATCTTAATCCTGTGCTTGTTTGCCACGATAAAATGGTAGCCACCAATGCATCAATGTTGACCATGTTTGCAAATATACCGAAGCTGCCACCCCATAAGGTACGGTCTCTCCGTGTCGCGATAAGTATCTACACCACACCACCGCCTCCCTTCCCACCTGCATGCACCCATAACATTACTCGTATGCATCGTACCCACCTCCTTTGTGACTATATTACCCAATATTTCACCTTTGTGATTCTCTGCGCAAGCCATCGCACATGGCACCATCACCTACACGCATTGCCTTTCTGCCCTTTCTATATGCCTTAATCTAGAGTGGAGTGATTGTGGTAATGGCCATAAGTGTAGGTCTCTTCTACTATATGTATCAACAACTTTGTTGTCCTTCCCCATTTTATACTCGATGAAGTAATTGAAGTCCAATATTTGAGAGGAAGTTTATGTTGCATGCCCTTAGAGACCTTCTTCTTAGTGATAAACTCAAGTCTCTTTTAGTCCATTTCGATTATCAGCTTTGCCCCCCAAAAATAATGTCTCCATCTCTTCAAAGCTTCTAGGATTGCTTTAGCTTCCTTCCATATGTGGAAACTTCTAAAGGAGCGAGAAAACGTATGCGATTTAGCAACAAAGTGCTCATCCCTTGTTCTTTGTCTTGGAAGCTTAATCCCCCTTGCTTATTCTTTCGCTTACATGCTCATGCTTTCGGCTAGTTCGTACTAGTTGTTAGTCAAGGAGCGAGCTCCAACCTCTATGCCTAGCCGTAACCTAAACAATGGTTCTATCTAGGGGAACTGCAAATATAGGCCGACATCCTTAGTACAGACACACTGATTGGGTGCTAAGATCCAAAGTCGAGAAGGAGACAACCCAGATCATATACTAAAATTCCCTATGCAATCACTTAGTGGAAAAGGAAGTGGTAAATCTACATTTATGCCTTATAAAGTAAGATTGATTGATGGAGTCAAGAGATAGAGATCATGGGTTAGCAGTGGCTACTTGTTCTTTTCTTTCTTGAAAGCGTTTTTGGGACCGAGCTTCTGCTACTTCTGAGTAGATAGATCTCTACATAACCCTAGTTCAATCTTTTCGAGGGTGTCGGAATCTGACCTAATTTGACTATCTTTATTTTCATGAAAAATGGGTCTATCAGACACATTCAAGATATGCCTATATTATTCACTTAATCACATTTTTCCTTCCTTTTGGTGTTCGAATCGAAGAAGTACGACAAGTCTATAGCTACCAAAAACTTTAATTTCAATCTTTTCATTGGACTAGTTTATTAAGTTATATAGTTAATTATTTTTTATATAGAAACATATGTTACTATATAATTCTTATAATAAGGTAAAGGTCTCCCTTTTTGCATTAACAATGCTATAACACCTCTCTGAATATGTTCCAGGGTAAAGGGCTCGATGAAATTTGGAAGAGCTAGTACATGGGTATATGTTAAGTTGAGTTTGAGCCGATTAAAAGCTTTTGTTTGAGCATTAGTCCAATGGAAAGAGTCATTTTTAGTATGTCATGTTCCTGCAGATTACTACATAGTTTTGAAAAAACATTCTGTAATACCTAGCCATTCAATCCTAGGAAGCTTCTTAACTAAGAAATGGTTCTAGGTACTTGCCAATACTTGTCAATGTCAATTTTGTGAGGGCTAGTGGGTAATCATTCAACATTGATCACATAACCCAAGTATTCCACCTGTTGCGAGGAAAATGCACATTTGCACTATTTAGTATATAACTAATTTCCCCTCAATGTGTGTAGTACAATCCTCAGGTGGGATAAGTGCTCCTCAAAGCCTTTACTATACACAAGGATGCCATGGAAGAAGATAATGATAAACTTCCCGAGGAATTTAGAAATGACATGGTTCATGAGAGACTGGAATGTATTCGGAACATTAGTGAGTCCAAATAGCCTAACCAGATACTCAAAATGCCCAATATATGTTATTAATGCATTTTGTGTATATGTTCTTGTTTCATTCTATTTTTGTGATAGCCAAATCAAAGATCCAATTTGAAGAAGTATTGCTATCCATGTAATTCATCGAGCCAGACCTCTATGCAACGGATGGGAAACTTGTTTTTAGCAATCTGTGAGTTGAGCTTTCTTTAGTCAATGCATAACCTCCAAGGGCTCTCTTTCTTCATCACTAATATAGCAAGAGATGCAAATGTGCATTTACTATGCCTGATGACTGAAGATTCTAAAATTTATTGCACATGCTCTTCCATTTCTATCTTCTGCTCGTGGGGTACTCTATGTGGTCTAGTCATAGGAGGCTTAGTGTCAAGCTTATCTAATATAAATGGTCAAACTTCCTACCAAGTGCTACCCTTGTGTATTTTTGAATACATCATGAATTCATCTAGGTGAGCTTTTCCTCTAGGGTTTGTGACAATGCCAATTTAGGGAATAATGATGAACATATAATAGACAACACTATTTCATGACTATAGAGTTAAAGTTTTCTAGCACCTCATAAGATTTTTTGACAGAGAATCTCTTGCACATTACTTGGAAAATAATTTTGGGCCAATTTCTCTTGCAAATTACTTGGGAAAAATCATTTTGGGCTAGTTTCTCTTCCAATACCCATGAATTTCTGAGCCATATATCTGCTCTACTAGTAGTATACATCCATGCATCATCAAATTTGGCATCATCTAGTACCATTGGAAAATATTTTTTGTTGTTGTTTTGAGCAATTATTGGGGACTAGTGCCACTCACTACTGGAATCAGCTACTTTGCCATCTGCCAGCTCTTTGCTGTCAGCTAGCAGACGACAAAGAAGCTCTTTGCCATCAGCTACCCGAAAGCAGACGGCAAAGAACTGGCTGATGGCAAAGAAAGCCTTTGCCATCAGCCTGTTCTTTGCCGTCCGCTAGCAGATGGCAAAGAGGGAGGGGGGGCCCACTGAGGAGCTGGTTAAAAAATACTTAACGTCCCCCCGCTTTGCCGTCCGCCGCAGACGGCAAATATGAACAAAAGTGGACGACAAAGGAGGGCGGATGGCAAAGGCTACCCTAACTAACCTAACTAACGGCCGAGCCCCCTCCCCCGCATGTTACTCATCTCTATCCCTCAACCTCCTCCACCCCCGCCGCCCCCGCCCCCGCCGCCCGGCGCCGCCCCCGCCCTCGCCGCCCCCGCCACCGCCCCCTGTCGCCGCCACCGCCCCCACCCCCCACCCGCCACCGCCCCCACCGTCCCGCCGCCCGGCGCTGCCCCCGCCCCTCCCGCCCCCGCCCCCGCCCCCGCCGCCCGGCCATCCAACTGCCCCGGAGCCCCGCCGCCCCCACCCACCCACCACCCCGGCGCCAGCGTCGCCCCCTGCTTCGGTGAGTTTTTTTTCTATTTTTCTATTTTTTGCTGTTTAATTATTGTTTAATTGTTAGTGTTAGTGTTAGTGTTAGGTTTAGTGTTAGAAAAGAAGAAAATTTAGTGTTAGTGTTAGAAAAAAGAATATGTAGAAGAAAAGAAAAAGAAGTGGAGAAAAGATGAAAAAGAAGAAAAGAAAAGAAGTAGAAAAAAGATGAAAAAGAAGAAGAAGAAAAGAAGTAGAAGAAGTAGAAGAAGAAGAATAGAAGAAAAGAAAAGAAGTAAAAGAAGTAGAAAAAAGATGAAAAAAGAAGAAGAAGAAGAAAGGAAAGAAGAAGAAGAAGAAGAAAAAAGGAAAGAAGAAGAAGGATAGAAGAAGAAGAAGAAAGGAAAGAAGAAGAAAAAAGAAGAAGAAGAGAAGGAAACAAGAAGAAGGATAGAACGAAACACCCCGACCACTGACCCCGACACCCCGACCCCGACACCACACCCCAACACCTGACCCCGACACCCTGACCCTGACACCCGACCCCGACACCACACCCCGACACACAGACCACGGCACCACACCCCGACACCCCGACCCCGACACGACACCCTGACCCCGAAACAGGACCCCGACACCGACATGACACCCCGACACACAGACCACGGCACCACACCCCGACACCCCGACCCCGACACGACACCCTGACCCCGAAACAGGACCCCGACACCGACATGACACCCCGACCCCCTAAACCTCCCGAAAAGGTGCTCTTTGGCCTTCCAGAGGCCGACGGGATTATATATTTGTGAATTATTAGTTAGGTCATATATTTTTCGATTTTGTTATGAAAAACATCATATATAATTGTGTTGATCGGGTAGATTTAAATGTGCAGTTGTTTCATCGCTGCGAGGTTTGGTGTTCGACGACCTCGCCGTGCATTTCACGAGCTCTGCCCCTTCGTTCGTGGGTGAGCACAAATGACATGTCCTTCTCCCCCATTAATTATTTGCACAAATGAGATGAAATTTGGTAGCTAGCTATATATGTGTCTTGAATCATCAGTATGCATAACCAATATGTGTCTCCCGTTCGAAAGCGTCATAGTTATAAATATGCATGCATTTGCATATTTATAACCTTGATTCTTTCGAATTGTCCCACACTATCCATGGACAGCCCGAGTATGTGTAGATTGGGTTCGTTTTCCCATATGCTTTGCTCCGGATCCGACACATAAATTTCGTCAGTGCCTCCCCTGTTGTTCTCCGGGTACACATCCTCTCTGTTTATTGCAGAGACGTGTATCAGGAGAACAGCGGGGAGGTGCTGCCGAAATTTTGCGTCGGATCCGGAGCATAGCTTGGGAAAATGAACCCAATCTACACATACTCGGGTGGGATTAGGACCTACCATTACCTATTAGAGTGTAGGTTGCATGGACGTAATAAAATTGACAAAGTAGATCAACTGATGAATATATACATGGTGAATTATATATATAATTGTTGTGTGTCCAGTAGCTCTGAAAGTCAAGATGAGTGATCGTGCGTGGATGTATACCGGTCACACTGGTCAGAACAAATGGAGCGCTGAATGGTTCACAAAAACCAAGGGGTTTGTGCAAGCCGCATTTGCAAATGGCCAGAGGAAAACTTGGTGCCCCTGTTTCCGATGCGGCAATTGGGAAAAGAGGACAGAGGCTGAAATAGGTAAACACCTGCAGAAGAATGGTTTTACACCCGATTATACGGTGTGGACATTTCATGGTGAGTCTACCCAACGTGACCGAGCTGAGGTGGATCATCGTCGCACCGACGAGCATGGTACCGGGATGGAAAACATGGTGCAAGACTATGATGATGCTCGGGATTTGGACGAGGAGATGGAGGAATCTGCAAAGGCCTTCAATGAAATGTTGGAGTCTTCAAAACGTCCGCTCCACGAGCACACTGAGCTTTGTCAGTTGGATGCCATCTCACAAGTAATGGCTTTGAAGGCTCAGTTCAACTTGGGCAGAGAATGCTATGACGCAATTATGACAGTATTTGGACGCTTTCTACCCAAAGGCCATGTAATGCCTGCAAACCTGTACCAGTCGGACAAAATCCTGCGTGCACTGAAGATGCCCTATGAGAAGATACATGCCTGTGAGAAAGGATGTGCCTTATTTAGGCTTGACTATGCGGACTTGAACTATTGTCCCATTTGCAAGTGTTCCAGGTATATTGTGGTAGACAACGGTATGGGTGAGAAGACACAAACCAAAATCCCTGTTAGTGTTCTTCGGTATATGCCAATCGTACCAAGACTTCAACGTCTTTTCATGGTCGAAGAGACGGCCAGACAGATGACATGGCACAAAATAGGCAAAAGAACCGAACTAGATGTAGATGGTAATCTGATGATGGTACACACATCGGATGGTGTTACGTGGAAAAAGTTTGATGAATTACATGCTGACAAAGCGGCAGATCCGAGGCATCCTCGAGTCGGCATCAACACCGATGGGTTCAGTGTGTTTGGTATGACGGCATCCCAATACAGTTATTGGCCCGTATTTGTCTTTCCACTCAATCTCCCCCCCGGACAGATTATGCAAAGAAAGAACATTTTCCTGACGTTGATAATTCCAGGGCCCAACTATCCGGGGAAAAATATGAATGTGTACATGCAGCCGCTTAAGGACGAATTGCAAGAAGCCTGGGATAATGGGTTCAAGACATACGATGCCTATAGCAAACGAGACTTCATAATGCGTGTCTGGTACAAGTACTTGATGCATGACTTGCCGGCGTATGCGCTATTCGTTGGCTGGTGTGTGCATGGAAGGTTCCCGTGCCCCACATGCAAGGGAGCTCTTGAGTTTCATTGGCTTCAGGCCGGTCGCAAGTTTTCTTGCTTCGACATGCATAGACAGTTCCTGGATCCTCGCCATAAGTTCAGGAAAGACAAGAAGAACTTCATCAGAGGTAGAGTTGTAAAAAACTCTGCACCACCTGCGTTGACAGGCCAACAGACCCTGGATCAGTTAAACGCTCTCGAGCCAGATCCAGAGCGTCTAGGGTACTTCAAGGGGTATAATTCTGAGCATGCCTGGACTCACAAAACATGCTTATGGGATCTGCCTTACTTCAAAGACCTCCTTTGCCCACACAACATCGACGTGATGCACACTGAGAAGAATATATCCGAGGCACTTTTTGGTACATTGTTAGGCATAGATGGGAAGTCAAAGGATAATACTAAGGCTAGAGTCGATCAGGAGGCACTATGTGATAGGCCGTTACGAAACATGAAAGAACCGAAAGGAAAGCAGAACTGGACGAAGCCAAAGGCATGGTTCAATCTTGGAAGGCCAGCTATGAGGGAAATTATCTTGTGGGTGAAAATGCAGTTGATGTTCCCCGATGGGTATGCAGCGAATCTAAAGAGGGGAGCGAGTCTTGATAAATTGAAGATATTTGGTCTCAAGAGTCATGATTGCACATACGGATTGAGCGGGTAATGCCGGTGATGTTGCGTGGCTTCATCCCTGAGGATGAATGGCTAATACTGGCAGAACACAGCTATTTCTTCCGTGTTCTTTGTGCGAAAGAACTATCGCCTGGCGTGCTAGAAGAAATGGAAGAGTTGGCGCCAGAGTTGATCTGCAAGTTAGAGAAGATCTTTCCACCGGGCTTCTTTAATCCAATGCAGCATTTGATTTTGCATCTGCCGACCGAGGCAAGATTGGGGGGGCCCATGCAAAATCGTTGGTGCTACCCAACCGAGAGGATGCAGAAGACGCTTCGAGAAAAATGTAAAAATAAACATAGAATTGAAGCGTCTATGGCTGAGGCATTCATCACTGAGGAGGCGGCAAACTTCATGACAGCACACTACGAAACCAAAAATCGTCATTTGCATAATCCGAAGCCTCGGTACAATGCTGACGAGCCTAAAAAGGGTGGATCCAACCTCAGCCTATTCAAAGGCAATCTCGCACCAGCTAGTGTTTCAAATCCAGTATCTTTGGATAACAAAGAATGGCAGACCATTTCGTTGTATATCTTCAACAACCTGATAGAAGTGCGGCCGTACATCGAGTAAGTTCTCGGTACATTGTTTCGCAACTTCTATTTCCTTTGAACTGCTCTTATTCCTGGATATTTCATATAGTCGATACGCCGCCCTATTCTCGTATGGAGCGGTGATCCAAAAGGATTCTGTCGAAGAGTATGAGCTTCTCGCAAAGCAAGGAGGCGGCTATCCCGGTTTCATCTCTTGGTTCAAACAAACGGTAAATTCTATTAGAAAATTTCATTTCATTCGCTAATTTGTGCATAATGCAACAATCCTTTCATATTAAACTTGTAGGCTAATTCAGAGTCTATGGACGCCGAATTGAGACAAGTCGCTAATGGTTTTGACTATAAGGTCCGTTCATTTGACAAATACGACATCAACAGGTATCGTTTTCGTACCTATGGCAAAGAGCTATCTTTGGCCGACCGAAAGTCTACAAATTGTTGTGTATCTGCTATCGGCGAAGGAGGTACCGAGTATTATGGGAGAGTTGAAGCAATTTATGAACTTCTATTCTATGGTGAAAACCCACCGAATGTCGTAGTCTTCAAATGTTATTGGTTTAAGCCGAAGGAGACTAGAAGGACTCATGAACATATAGGGCTAGTTGAAATCAACCAAAGCACCCATTTAAATGTTCCTGATGTCTATATTATGGCTCAACAGGTGACCCAAGTATTCTATCTACCCTGGGCCTGCCAAACTAATCCAAATCTGAAAGGTTGGGATGTCGTTTATGAAGTGCCGCCATGTGCTAGACTATCTCCCCCAAAGGAAGAGGATTATGAACCTCACATTAACCCAGACACATATGAAGGAGAATTCTTCCAAGAGACACGTATTTCCAAAAAGCGTTTCAAGAACCGGTATACTTCACCCCAAAACATTGAAGTAGATAGCGACAATGAATCCCACATCACCCCAGAGGAGGAACAAGAAGAGCCGGAACAAGAAGAGGTTACTGCTGCGGACGACCTCTCAATGCTTGACCGATTACGTAAAGGTGGCCTTCCACATGTTGATGCCACTGAACCCTATGAGCCCGTCATTGATTATAGTGATGATGATGATTATGCATTTATTGATGATACTGATCGAGATTATTAGTAATGTCAGGTATTCAATTTTTTTATGTTGTACTTGATGATGATACACTTAAGTGATATACATATTATTATTCATGTTGGTATTTTTTTTATGTTGTACTAATTTCGTTTACTCTTTGTCATGGCAGGTGTTGAAAGATGGAAGGGGAGCCGACTGAGGCCAAGGACAAACGTGCCCAAATTGAAGGTGTGCCACACCATCAAGGTAGCTCCAGCTTATATCAGTTCGGGCGGAATTGGGTAATGTGGTTTGCTTCATTATTAATGCAATTCATTCATCATGCTAGCTTGAGCCCTTTAATTACTAATTTACTTTGTTTCTCTCTTTCAGGCATGCTACAATAAGACGGATAAGGTGCCAGAGGGGTATGACCTGTATGCCATGGCCCACACTGCCTCTTACAAGCAAGTCAAGGGGAAGGCGAGGAAAGGGGAGGAGTTTAACCCGAGCTAGATCCCCTACAATCCAGAGCAGGTGATGATATCTAGTGGCGGGAGGTCCCGTGGCTCCATAGCCATTGATCCAGAGATTGCTCCTGAGACCACGGTGAGTTTAATTTGAATGGACGTTACTTGCCAGTCTTAACATTTTGAGTGTCATCATGCTAACGAAACATTGGAAATGATCTTTGGTGCAACGTTACTCCACACAAGCATCACACGATCCTTCTCCTGCTACTGGCCTGAGCCAGCCCGCTCCCACACCTCCATGATCAAGGTAAGTTTCTCTAGTTTTTTGCTTAACAAATGCATAAAGACCTAGACTTAGCTTTATTTCATCCAATATGCTTACCTTAATGACCTAGACGTAGCTTCTTTTCCTGCAAAATGACTTAATAAGCTTACTGACCTCCAAAACCAGCCATTTACCTAAGTTAGGTCTAAAACGATCTATACTTAGCTTTGTTTCCTTCAAAATGACCTAAGTTAGTTATAATATGCTTAGTTAACTAGGTTTGCTCAATAATGACATGTACTTACCTTACTTATGTAAAAAAACGGAATAATTAGCTTAGTTAGCTCATAAATGATCCATTTTACCTACATTAGCTCTAAAATGATGCATTTTACCTAAGTTAGCTCATAAACAATCCATTTCACCTAAGTTACCTCACAAACGATGGCATGCTTCTTCTTCTAGTCTTCTTCTTCTAGTCACCTTTTCCTAACTTTCTTATTTGCCATTTTGCAGATTTCATTCACTTCTCGGAAGCTAGCTTGCTATGAAGGAGTGCTTGTTTTTAATTTCATTCTCTTCTAGTATTCTTCTAGCTTGCTACGATGGAACTTGCTATCTTGATGAAACTTTGCATTGTAATATGTATGTGCAACTTTGCTATCTTGATGGAACTTGCTATGTATGAGTGGATGGAACTATATATGTATGTACGATGAAACTTATGTGCTGTTAAATAGCTTTGTGAAATATATCTATATATGTCATATATATTTGCTGTGAAAATTGTTGGATTTAAAAATACAGAAAAAAGAGCCAATATGCAGGCTCTTTGCCGTCAGCCACCGACGGCAAAGGTCTCTTTGCCATCAGCAGCGGATGGCAAAGAGGCCACGTGGCAGGCAACTGTGCTTCCAGGGAGGCTGACCTATTTGGTCAGTTTGCCAACAGTGGCTGATGGCAAAGAGAAAAAAAACTTTGCCTACAGTGGCAGACGACAAAGGCTTTCCAATGTTTGCCGTCAGCGGCCGATGGCAAAGGCTTGCCGTTAACCACCTAACGGAGTAACAGCGCAATTATTGCCATCAGTATTCTTTGCCATCGGCAGTTGATGGCAAAGGACCCTTTGCCGTCAGCCGCCCGAAGCGGACGACAATGTAGCTCTTTGCCGTCCCGTACGTTGCCGTCCACTTTTGCCGTCCGCGGCGGATGGCAAAGACCTTTTCCGTCCGCCGTGGCTGATGGCAAAGTAGCTGATTCCTGTAGTGACTGAACTTGGGAAAACCTATCTTAGGAGCTTTGGCAATTTATTTGTAGAACTGAGCATCTTTATCAAAGCCATACTATATGTTTCCTCTATTATGTTGATCCACTCTCCTTGTTTGTGGCTCATTATGTGTACATCCCAAACATACTTATCTGGCTAAATAAGGCCATTCCAAGTGAATTGTAGTCAGTGTAGGTTACAAAGTTTCCAATTAAATTGGTTTGTATTTTTAGTGACTTGGAATTGAAGTTTTCCATGAACTTGTGATAGTGAAAACAACCATAATAATAACGCAAATGGGTAACATCATAAGAGGCAATGGAAATATGGTTTCAATTCACTAAGTGTTTGAGCACCCAAACAAAAAACGAACAGTGCAGGACAATCTCTGCTTCCCTCTATGAAGGGCATATCTTTTACTTTTATTTCCTTGAGCTAACCTAATCTTTAAAGTAAACATAGTATGTTGGAGAAAGATACATGAGTATATAAATTATTAAGATATATGATCATGTTTATTTATTATTGTTGACATTATCCTTCAAATGAGTAGGTAAGAAGCTAAGCATTTGCTAAAACTTCAATCTTCCTATTGTCCGATTGAGTGAGTTATTCTAAAAAAAATGCTTATGAGTGCTAATTAATTATTAAAGACTAATAGATAGTGGAGCATGTGGTCTATGCTAAATAAAAGCTTTGTCATAGAATGTTCTAGAAGAATGAGGATAATGCAACTGAATGACTAAAAACTTGGTTTGGAATGATCAATAAACTTTTAGTTGTTAAACTTTTTTGAAGTAAAGGGTGTCATGACCTTCTCATGTATATTCTACTCTTTGACAAAGTGTATTACGTTTGAATTTTGTTGATCTCAAGCCTTCGATGCTCTCTCCAGGTTGTTTCTCTCCGAGATCTTATAAGGGCTAAAGGCTTCTCCATGTACTCACTACTGCAGGATGCTGCTAACGCGACACTACGATCAGTGACCCTTCGAGAAACTGTGTGTGATGCAATAATCGCAAACGGTGGTGTCAGAGAACAGTCAAAATTGTCCAAAATGTTTGCGATGACGTATGCATCAAACACGGTTCAGATTTTGGTTCCGTGTGCGATGCAAGGCATACATTTCAGTTCAATTAACTGTTTGCGATGAGGAGGAACAAAATAAATGGGCAGCCAGATGAAGGCGTGTGCGATACACAGTGTCGGTGTACTAAAATAGGGGCTCTATTCTGTACCCCTTACTAAGTGCATGGGCAGTTGGAGCCGCGTGGCCACGACCACACTAAGCAGGGCAAGGGAGAGGGTCGGAGTCACAGAAACAATCAGCGCAGCGCCAAGACCATAAGACCAAGAGGACAAGGTAATTCTCCCCAGCAAGAATCTTGCCCGGGCAGGATACACAGCCCCGAGAAGGGTCTTGCCGGGGCAACTTGCCCAGCCCCACGTCAGCAGGACACGCCGCCCTTGAGGCCAAGTTCCCCAACCTCATTGAGACCAGGGCTCGGGAGACACTCATGTGGTGGCATGCAAATCTTTGTGAAGACAAGAGGCATTCTAAGACAGAGGAGGAACAGAAGGCAATGAAACCACGGCAAGATCCTTGCCAAAGAAGCACACAAGACCTCCAGCAACATCCTTGCCAGGGACGAGTACGATGCCGTGGCAAGACCCTTCCCGGGGCCCCGACAAGGCCCTTGCCGAGGATATCCGTGACATCTACACTAGGCCTGTGCCAGCCATGGTCCCGCCCCCGTTCCCTATGCAGCTGCCAGCCCATCAGCTGGGTAGGCACCTACGTGTCAATAGGGGGGCTTCTGGACCAATTCAGCACATGCCTACGTGGTGGCATGCAAATCTTCATGAAGGACCCGCCACCACGCCACCTCAGCTGCCTGCCAGCCCCCGTGGCGCCACCTCAGCTGCCTGCTAGTCTACATGGTGCCACACGGCTGGTTGGCTCGGGCGCGTGTCGAAGCAGGGAAGAGCGGCGGCGGACAGGACGTGGGTTCGCATTTCATGCACTTTGTCCCATACGGCTATCGATAGGCTTAAACACAGTGCCCCGATGGCACCTCCTGTTACCACTGTGGCGAACCCCTTGCTTATAAAAGGAGGCCCAATGCGTCCATGAGGAGGATTCAGATCTTTGGACAAGTTACACCCATTGTAGCTAGCTCCAGTACAAGAACACTCAACAGAGATCTTAGGCAGGAGTAGGGTATTACACAAGCCGCGGCCCGAACCTGGGTAAATCCCCTGTGTCCACTGAATTGGCCTCCCAATCCTGCTCTCCTCTCGACCTCGCGCCCCACAACTGTAGTAGGGATCTCGCTTTGATCCCATAGGTGTCGTTTCCACCGACATCTTTGGCGCGCTAGGTAGGGGGTGCTGCTTCTTGAGAGAATCTGGTTTGGGAGTTGTTTCAGTAGTTCTTCGTCGCCATGGCTCCCAAGAAGAAGACGAAGATGGCGATCGGCTCATCCGGAGCCGGACCGTCCGCACCGGTGCGGGCAGGGAGCGAGCCCATCACAGAGAGGACCCGGGGCGCGTCCCGCGAACACCCGCATATCTTTGGCAGCCAGGACCTGGCGAGCGGTGCTGCTCGTGAACAGAGCGACGGGCCGCACGTTGCCGGATCCAGAGATGGAATTGTGCCCCCCGCGGGTGGCGCGAGGCCTTCCACACCTGCTGCTGTACCACCTGTTGGTGGCACGGCGACCTCCAAGACGCCCACGCCGTCGCCCACCGCGCGCTCCTCTCAAGTTGCGCGTGGTGAGCAATGTCCCCACATCAAGGACCTTGGGCGCCATCGTGGGAAGAGCCCCGTGCACCATTCGCAGGATGAAGAAGGCCAGCACGCACGCCGGAGCGCTGGCGGAAATGGCTCCCTCTGACGTGGTCAGAGGTCCGAGCGCGTCATGGTCCATGCAGCTTTCGCCACCACCCACGCCAACAGAAGCATTGGCATGAGCACAACTACTCCTTGATTTCCTTCCTGCTGGGGATAAGCTTGACGAGTGGAGAGCCACCGTCTGGAGCCTCATCGGCCTAGCCAATAGGGACGAGCCACAGCCAGCAGCACCCATGGACCGTCGCTCCATAGAGCTACCGCGTCCCAGCAGGGCAGGGGCGGGGGGAGATGCTGCCACGTTGCACTCTCCTCCCCCACACCAGCCATCGCGAGCGCCGGTCTGTCGTGATGACGCTCGGGACGACATGTCAGTAGCGTTGTCCGACCCACGGACCCGCCGCGATCAATGCCAAGTTCTTCGGGAATGGGTTCATGAAGATGCTCGAACCACTATCGAGCGCCGACGCGATGCACGCCACCAATCAGACAGGCGGGCGAGACCCGCTCTGGACCACCGGACTCCGGGAGGCTACAGTGGCCTACCTTATGAGGTGGGTGGTTCGGCCTTTACCCGTGAGCTGCGGCAATTCCAGTGGCCCTCCCACCGCATGTTCAAGCCGGACGTGGGCGAGAAGTACAACGACAAGACCCACCCGTCGGAGTTCCTCAACATCTATACCATCACAATGCAGGCCGCTGGGGCACGCGATGACAAGGTGTTTGCAAATTATTTCCCGTTGGCGCTTAAGCCCAACGTCATGTCGTGGTTGATGCACTTGCCGGCAGACTCCATTTCTTCTTGGTCAGACATGTGCCATGAGTTTGTTGGTGCCTTTACCAGAGGCCATCAAGCTCATGGCCCGACTGTCGGATTTCGGGTTCTGGCAGACCCTATAGATTTCAACACTGGGGTACGCACGGAGATTTAGCCCTCTGCCTACCTGCACCTTACCGCCTTGCTATGAACTAAGCTATCAAAAGGAACAACACAAGAGACACAGAGTTTATACTGGTTCATGCCACCATTGTGGTGTAATACCCTACTCCAGTGTGTGGTGTGGTGGATTGCCTCTTGGGCTGATGATGAACAGTACAAGGAAGAACAGCCTCACGAGGGTCTGTTCTTGGCTGGTGCGATGAACTGCTAGGGGGAGTTCAGTCGCTCTCTCTACTGGTTTCTAGGTGAGGATCCCCTTGATTTCTAGATGCCTCTACCTTGTGGTGATTAGTCCTATTTATAGGCAAAGGCCCAGGGCCTCTTCCCAAATATTGAGCGGGAAGGGTGCCAACAATTGGCTATTTTGAAGGGGAACATCTAGTACACTTATCCTGACTAAAGTTGGTCCTCGCCTACCAAAGGCTCTAGTGGTGACGCCGGCTTGGGCTCCACGATGACTTCCATCCTACCGTTCTGCTGGTCCTGGTCTTGTTGCACCGAAATGGATGCCTTTGCTTGATGCTCTCGCCTACGCTTGCTCCCTTTCCACCAAAGAGGAAAGAAGGACACTTTGCGGGCTGGCGCTTGCCTGGCGCCCTTGGTCGTCATGGCTTGCGTCATGGGCGCCTCGCGAAGTACCCCGCCTTGATCTCTCCGCCTCCTCGCGAGCCAGCCTGACGAGGCCGTGCCTGAGGAAGCCTCCCGTCATCCGCCCCGCGAGGCTTGGCCCCTCGCGAGGGTCTTGAACTCATGCTGATGCAGATGGGCCATGCTGGGCCGCCCCTTGAGCCACGCTGCAGGCCGCAGGCAGGCAAGTCTGGGGACCCCCATTCCCAGAACGCCAAGAGTAGCCCCCGGGCCCAAGGCGCACCCGGACTTGGCTGAGCAGAGAGGCGAAGGGGCAAGTGCGAAGCGCCGCGGGCCCTAACAGCCTGCGGCCTCGGGCGCTGCGTGGCAGTTGGTTGGACGTGGGTGCCTCAGCAACCGCGTGCATCAAAAGAGCGGCGTCTGCCTAGGCTTTGCTTCCCTTGCTTCCTCCGGTCATTGCCCAGATCCCCTTTCTTGCGCCCTTCCTCTCTACCTCCGAAATCTTCAGATCTACTTCGACCGCGCACCTTAGCAAGTCATGGCGCCTCGCCAGACCCCGACCGAGGCTTGGTATTCGCCCGCCTTGCACTAGCCGAACGTGTCGAAGGCGAGCCTTGCCCGGATGCGCCGGATGGTGGCGTCGTAAGGCATCGACGGGGCGCAGGTGTTCAAGGCCGGCTCCGCCCCTCCTGAGGCCCAAGGGAGCACCTTCTACCCGCTCTTCGTAAGCGCCATTGCTTCCGGTCTGGTACCTCCTTTCTCTGAGTTCTTCTTCTCTGTCCTCCGCCATTACGACCTGCAAGCTCTGCACCTCCACCCCAACTCCGTCCTTCTTCTGGCGATCTTCGCATACTACTGCGAGGCTCATGTTGGGGTGCAGCCTTCGGTGGCCTTGCTGCGCCACTACTTCTCCCTCCGGCTCTCTCACGGTCCTCTCTCCGCGTGCATGAGCTTCGTCGCGTATGGCAGCTCCAATGCCATCTCGAAGCCCGGGAAGAGGATTGAGGGCTTCAGGAGCAAGTGGGTCATGGTGGATGCTGGGCGCATCCACCCTCGGCTGGTCCTGCCCACGGAGCATCCCACGAGCTCCGATGATTGGTCTCGCGCGGAACTCGTGGACCCCCGCGTGAAGCCGGTGTTGGAGAAGATGGACTCGGATCTGAGGCCGGGGATGATGACGGCGAAGTTGACTGGCGCGTCGCTCCTGAGGGAGTTCCTGGAGCATCAGGTGGCCCCACTTCGCAACTATTCACTCCCGCTGTGGAGGCCCCGCCTGAGCCCCGAAGTTTTGGCCGACGAAGATCTGGCCGTGGTCCTCTAATCTTTGGTCGGAGGGGACATGGCGAGGCTGGAGGGCGCCCCTATACCCCTGTTGGTCCGAGATGATTAGGAGAAGGTGGTTGACTCCATGCCCGTCTTTAATGGGGACGGGCCCGTGCCCACGGTGTCTCCCGAGGACCCGGCGGCCCAGGCAACGGTGAACGTGTCCTCCGACGACTCCAGCGAAGAGGAGGAAGAAGAGGAGCGGGAAGGGGGGCCTGACTCCGAGGCTACCGACGGGGAGTCGAGAGTGCCTCTCCCCCGGCGCAGGTCCCGCGCTCTCCGCCTTTCGCCGAGCGACGACGAGGATGATGACGAGCGGGGCGGCGGGAGCTTGCCCCCGATCTTGAAGAAGGCCAGGTCTGGGCTGATCCCCCTCGGGTCTGCCCCGGCTCCGAGGCGACCTGCAGACGTGCCTCCTACTTCCAAACCTCGCGAGGCTGATCCCAGCAGCCGGCTCTCGGGCTTCAAGTACGACCGGAGGTTGCTCGAGCTCACGAGCGGCGACGAGTAAGTGCTCGATTCTTGTCTTGTTCCTTGCTTTGTCGTTGAGGCTTGATGTCTGTATCTCTTGGCTAGGCTGGCGCCTGCGGCGAAGAAACCGAAGGGGGCTCCTGAGGCTCCGTCTGGGGCAGCACCTCTGCCCACGAAGGGAGGTTGCTGCAAGGCATGAGCCTCTCCTGCCCGGTCGTCCTCGCGAGGCCTGGTGGAGCTGGCTGGGGCGAGCTCAGCCACCATGGCCCAAGCGACTCCTGAGGTATCCCTGCCTAATGCTGTCGCCACAGCTGTTGGGGCGTAGCAGGTCTTGCCTCAGGGTCCTGTGGTTACGCTGCCGTCCTCTCCTCCTACTCCACCAACTACTGTCTCTCTGACCCCTTCCACCGTCTTGGATCGCGCTGCTGCCGAACTGGACCGGCTGCGGCAAGATCTTCTGGGCGCCGACCCTCACTTGGTGGCTGGGCGCTTGGAGCTGGCTTCCGGCTGGTTTCGCTCTGACGCTTCGATTCGAGCTGCGCTGGTTCAGGCCTCAACAGCCTGCAACGAGGAGAAGCAGGCCGTCCTCGAGGTGAAGTCCGCTCACGACGCTGCCTTGGGGGAGGCGGCCGATGCCCAAGGCCGTTGCAAGGCGCCGGAGAGCGAACTGCAGGGCCTGCGGGACCAGCTCGCCGAGGAGGTCTGCATCCGCCAAGAGAAGGAAGAAGGCCTGAAGGCTCACGAGGCGGCCATCAAGGACCGAGACGCCAAGCTCAACAAGCGCCATGACCTCCTGGGCGCATTGGAGCAGGAGTTGGAGGCGTGGAAGGTCGAGCTGGAAGGCAAGGCGCGGGTCCTTGCCGAGGACCGCGAGGCCTTCACGGAGATGGAGGTGAAGGTTCGCGGCTTGCTAAAGTCGCTCTACGACAGCGGCCTGGAAAGCCCGCTGGCCGGCGCCGAGGATGGCCCTGCCAAGCTGCTCCCCTTCATGGTCCGTGCTCTTGAAGATGTCACCCTTGGCCTTGGCCCTACGGCTGAGGCCGAGGCGCGCGTCCTGTCTTCTGCAGTGCTAACGCGGGTCCTTACCCACGCCTACCTTCGTGATCCCAACGTCGACCTCGACAGCCTGCTGGAGCCAGCGAGCGGTGAGCTTGCCGCTGCCGCTGCTGAGGCCGTGAAGGGTCGTGTGGAGGCTCTGCTGTCAAAGTTCCGGGCCTTCAGGACCAAGCCGAAGCAAGGCATTGCCGGTCCTGCGGCCCCACAAGGCGAACCTGCTCCGCGCAGCTCCGCCGCCAATGAATGACTCCGCTGTGACTCATGTTCTGCTTTCAGTTCCTGGAACATGCACGATGCCTCGGGGAGGCATTTAAATTTGCGTTTGATGTTGTGATAACAGTTATGGACTGTAATATTTGCTTTTGAATTCCTTGAAATTTGCGCTCTTCCTACTTGCTTATGTTCTATGCCGGCAGAGCCCGGCCTTGCACATACCTCAGGCGCCGTTAGCCCAAACTGGAAACCAGGACGGGACCAAGGAGTGAGGGGCTACGTGACAAGTTAGGCTCCTGAGTCGCGATGCTCAGGAGTCCCCCTTGGCGCACGAACAGCAAGTAGGGAGGTGAGATGTGTGGGTGAATCTACCATTCTACATCTGCAGATCCCGGCCCCGCGCATACCTCAACCACTGTTAGCCTTTCAGAACTAAGGAGTGAGGGGCTACGTGACCAGTTAGGCTCCTAAGTCGCGATGCTTAGGAGTCCCCCTTGACGCTCAAACGGCCTTCATACCTTGGCTCCGCTCGGGGAGAGACGCGCGATGAACCAGGCCCGAGGGGCCTGGCTGGGTGGCGTACGCCTGGGCGTGACCCAGGCGCAGCCCCCGTGCCTAGCCCCCTCGCGCAGCGCTCCCAAGGGGAGGTGTTGCGATGAGGCCAGACACCGAGCTCGGGGCTCCCTGAGGTTGATGCGGCCGGGGGCCACCCTTAGTTGTTTATCACCAGCGCGGAGCATAGCGCTTCAGTATGTGTACGGGCATAGCCACTCCTCGGCAATGTCGTCAGCCAGCACGGAGCATGGTGCTTCCACTGGTGCGTGGTAGGGGGCTCCCCTCTGGGAGGAGCCCCTGGGGCGTGTATAGCCCCGCCCTGACACGTGGCCGGCACGATAGGGCATGAGGAGGTGTATCTGGGCACCCGTGAGCCAGCGCGGGACTCACAGGGCCCTACCTCAAGGCGGGTTGCGCCTGGCACTAGGCCTCAACTTGTGATGTGTTCCTACAAATTTGGCCAGATGCCGATGCTCTACGTCCTCGGGTCCTGGCCCTCGAGCGAGTCTCAGCCGTTGCTGGTTTTCCAGGGTGCTATGCCGTGGACAAAACCAGAGGGTGAGGGCTGGAGAGCCGGTAGGAGCCCTGAGTCGCAATGCTCAGGTACCCCCCTTTAACACACAAGCTTGGTTAGATGCCGACACTCTATGTCCTCGGGTCCCGGCCCTCGAGCGGGTCTCAGCCATCGTTGGTTTGCCAGGGCGCGATGCCGTGGACAAAACCAGAGGGTGAGGGCTGGAGAGCCGGTAGGAGCCCTGAGTCGCGATGCTCAGGTATCCCCCCTTTAATGCGCAAGCTCGGTTCGATGTCGACGCTCTACGTCCTCGGGTCCCGTCCCTCGAGCGGGTCTCAGCTGTCGCTGGTTTGCCAGGGCGCGATGCCGTGGAGAAAACCAGAGGGTGAGGGCTGGAGAGCCGGTAGGATCCCTGAGTCGCGATGCTCAGGTACCCCCCCCTTTAACGCGCAAGCTCAGTTCGATGTCTACGCTCTACGTCCTCGGGTCCCGGCCTTCGAGTGGGTCTCAGCCATCGCTGGTTTGCCATGGCGCGATGCCGCGGACAAAACCAGAGGGTGAGGGCTGGAGAGCCGGTAGGAGCCCTGAGTCGTGATGCTCAGGTACCCCCCCTTTAACGTGCAAGCGGCCGACACGAAGGAAGAAGGGGTGCCACGGACAGGCACCAAATAACAAGCATGATGGGTCGAATGCATAGCCAGATAAAATAAACGCAAGAGGGATACATGCCGCCGGGTCTGACCCGAGCGACTTGGGGATGATGCAGCCCGAGGGGCGCCCCCAACAAGGTAAGCTAAAAACATGAACAAAAGGGATACACGCTGCAGGGACGGACCCATACGGCCTGGGAATGATGCAGCCCTGGGGGCGCTCCCAACTGGAAATGAAACTTGAAAGATGTCACCTGATAGTGTTGACGATGAAGGGGTGTTGAAGTAGCAGAGATAGCGGGCTGCGGGAGCCGATCTTCACGAGCCCCCAGGCCCAGGAGCCTCGGGGGGCTCCGGAGGCGCCGGTGGCTCCTCGCGAACCATCTCCATCTCCGCCAGGACTACGGAATGCTGGCCTCCTGAGCCTCCAGGATGCTCCTCATGAGGCACTGGCGCACCGGAGCCGCATTCGGCAAGCCTAGGGCATGCGAACGTAGCTGTGGGGTGGGCCTTCGCAGCGCCCCACGTGTGAGGGCCAAAAGCGCTCCTGAGAGGCTGCTCGGTTGAGCCCTGGGATGTCGATGTAGACGCGTAGCCCGCCATCCTCGCCTGGATGGGGAGCTGCGGCGGGTAAGCGGCGGCTGCCACTCATGACTCTTGGCTCCTGCAACTCCTGTGTGACCTGACTGACGAACTCCTGAGGGTTTGGCCCTCCTGGCTTTGCTCCTTCCTGAGGGAAATGTGCTCTGAAATACGCCTCCAAGTGGCGCCCAAGCGCCTCCCTCATGACCTTAGCAAGGTCGGTGGCCCTCCATGGGGGAGCCCCCGAGCCCTGCTTGAGGAGGGCACCGGGCGCGCCTCCCTATGCGACAGAAGGAGGTGCCCCCTGAGCAGGCGCAGACCCTGAGGGGCCTGCCTCCTGAGGGGTCGGGCCTGGCTATGTCTTCTTCTTCTTGGGAGCGGCTTCGGGGAGCCTCCCGCTCCCGCGATCTGGGTCTTCAAGTGATGCAGCCTGAAAAGCTCGTTCCAGGGAGCACACTACGTCTCTTTCTTCACAGGGCACCATGATGACTCCACCGCTTCCTGGCATCTTGAGGACGTTGTTCAAGTTCTACAATCATGAGGATGTGCCCTGGGTTCAGCTAGTCTGGGAGGCGTACTACCCGAACAAGGTGCCGCACAACACTGAGCCAGTGGGTTCCTTCTGGTGGAAAGACGTAATGCAGCTCAGTGGAACCTTCCATGGGGTCGCCAAGGTCATCCCCGGGGATGGATGCAGCTCTCTGTTTTGGAAAGATGTCTGGTTTAGTGACACTGGCTCCGCATTGATGGACACGCATCCGCGAGCCTTCTCTTATGCTCTGAACGAGGATGACTCCATTGCCATGGTTGTCAGGACCACTGATCCAGCCACGATCTTCAGTCTGCCTCTTTCGGTCCAGGGTAGGGAGGAGATCAGAGAGATACAGCAAGGGTCCTCGCATGTCAGTCTGGAAAATGGCTCGCCCAACGTTTGGGTCTGTGACCTAGGACGTTATTCGTCAAAGAAGTACTACAACCACTGTTTCAGGCAGGTGAAAGCTGATGAGGCCTTTGGATGGCTATGGAAATCCAAATGCCCGATCAAGTTTAAGATGTTTGGGTGGCTACTTGAACACCAGGAACATGCTGAAGCGGCGGCACTTTGCTGTAGCCGGGGGCAACTACACTTGCATGCTCTGCCAAAAACCGCCAGAGGAAACCGTGGAACATCTCTTCTTCGCGTGCCCTTTTGCCAAACAATGCTGGAGTAAGGTTGGTCTGACCTGGCCAGGAGGAACCAATAGGCTAGCCATCTTGCATGGTGGGAGAGAGAGCTGGCGTCGGCCGCTTTTCATGGATATCTTCCTGCTTGCTGCTTGGAGCCTGTGGATGGAAAGAAACAACCAACATTTCAGGGGGATCCCGCGCTCATTCGTGGCGTGGTTAGCTAGGTTCAAACATCTGTTGGGTTTGGTGATCCATAACTGTCCTGAGAAAGTTCATCCTTTTCTCTCCGATTTCATTGTAAGTTTGGACCGCTAGTTTTTGTTTCTGCAACCCTTATGGCCGGGGGGCCTAAAACCCATTGTAACACACTTGTAACTGTTATGTTGTGAGTAATACAAAGTCAGTGGGAGCCTCTCCCACTGTCACTAGTTCTTCAAAAAAAAGACGTTGTAGCCGTGATGAGTCACGGCTATGAACTTGGCGAGAGCTGGGTAGCCGAGGATGGCGTTGTATGGCAGGCGGATGTGGGCGACGTCGAAGTCAATGAGCTCGGTGCGGTAGTTGTTGCAGGCTCCGAAGGTGACAGGGAGGCGTACCTGCCCGATTGGGACTGTGGATCCGTCAGTGACTCTAGAGAAAGGCTTGGTTGGCTGAAGCTGATCGTAAGGCACTTGGAGATTGTTGAATGTCTCTACGGATAGGACATTGAGCCCTGCCCCGCCGTCGATGAGGGTCCTGGTGACTTGCACGTTACTGATAACTGGGGAGCAAAGCATTGGGAGGACTCCGGCTATGGCCGCGCACTTGAGCTGATCCGCTGAACTGAACGTGATGGCGCACGCCGACCACCTGAGGGGGCACGTGGCTTCAAGCTTGGGGAGGACTGCATTCACTTCGCGGGCGAACTGCTTGAAGATGCGTTGAGAGGCTGGGGCTTGAGCTCCGCCCAGGATGCAGGCGATCGCGCGTGGCTCCTGGAAGCCCCCAGCCCCCTCGTCCTGATGATGGTCCTCGTTTCTCCTTGGTTGCGGAGGCAGTGGAGGGAGGCCTGCGTTTCCTTGCGGGCGATCCTCGCGAGGCTGATCCCTCCAGTCTCCCTCGCGAGGCTGATCCTGCCAGCGATCCTCGCGAGGTCGGTCGTGCCACCCTTGGCGAGGGCCG
Organism: Triticum aestivum; assembly: GCF_018294505.1. Classification (NCBI taxonomy): domain Eukaryota; kingdom Viridiplantae; phylum Streptophyta; class Magnoliopsida; order Poales; family Poaceae; genus Triticum; species Triticum aestivum. Next base: position 613,303,719 of record NC_057801.1, read on the forward strand.
CGGTCTTCCCAGCGTCCTGTGTTCCTTCCTCCTCCTCGGCCGTAGCCACGATCATTGCGGCCGGGGCGCCGGCCGACCCTTCCTTCTCGCACGGCTTGGAGCTCTTGGCATTCGTTGGTGTTGTGGGTGTGGAGGTCGTGGTACACACAGTACCGGCTGCCCTTGAAATACTCGGGCTGATCTCTGCCCCGCTTGGTGTCTGGTTCTGCCGCGAGCACGACAGCCCCCTTGCGCTTCACGTCCTTGGCCTTGGATTTCTTCTCTTCTGGGTCTGCGGCTGGCAGCTCGAGAAGGGAAAGGCGCCCTTCCTCAGCCATGGCGCACTTGGTTGCCAGGTTGAACAACTCCAAGGAAGTGCACAAATCTTCATGCATCGCCAGCTCCTCCTTCATCTTGACGTCACGCACGCCGTCGGAGAAGGCTGAGATGATGGCCTCCTCGGTTACCCTGGGAATCTTGAGTCGTGCGCTGTTGAAGCGCTGGATGTACTTCTGCAGGGTCTCCCCTGGTTGCTGCTTGATGCGGCGCATGTCGTTCACGGCAGGTGGCCGGTCGCGAGTACCTTGGAAGTTGGCGATGAAATGGGTGCGCATCTCGTCCCAAGAGGAGATCGTGCCTGGGGCCAGGTTCAGGAGTCAGGTGCGGGCCCCGTCCTTGAGCGGCATGGGAAACCAGTTCGCCATGACCTTCTCGTCCCTGTTGGCAGCTTCGATGCCCAGCTCGTAGAGCTGGAGGAACTCCGCAGGGTCGAACGTGCCGTCGTAGCAAGGAGGCAGGTTCGGCTTGAACTTGCAGGGCCACGCGACGCTGCACAGCTCGATGGTGAAGGCGCGGCAGCCTGCTGTGGCCACGGGAGGCCTCTGGTGACGAGGAGCTTGGTCTTGTGGGCCCCCATGCGCTGTAGCTGGGAGCAGCGCGGGGTCTTGGCGCGCTGGAACGGAAGCATGGTCGCGACGGACTGGAGCAGGGAGCACTTGGGCAACTTCTTGGGGGCGAGGGACCTCTTGGCAGCTCCGCTCTTGCTGCGCTGGCATCGGACGGGGTGGGTTCCGTCCAGGGGCCACGCGCCTCGGGGCCAGAGTGCCTTCTTGAGGGGGAGGCGGCTGAGGCGCCCCCGGAGCTTCATTGCCCGTGCAGGGTGGGGCGCGGTGCAGCAAGAAGGGCGGTGCGGGGGAGCCCTCTGCGGCACGGACGAGCTCGGCAACGCGGTCGAGCCATTCTTCATAGACGTCATCGACCGGGCAATAGCGCAGGAGCTCGTTTGCTGCGATGAGCGCAGCCCGTGCCTCCATGGCCGCACGGGGCACGCGGGACGAGGAACCAGCCAGGGCGAGCGAGGGAGTGGCAGTGCGGCCGTCTCGCCTCATGGACGGATGCTGGGACGATGCCTGCTGCTCGTTCCCCGCCGGGCCGGTGGCGCCGTTGACGGCGGGCGATGGGGAACGGCGGGGGTGGCCACCGACGGGGGCCGTCTGGGCGACGCGGGAAGCGAGAGCGGCTCGGCGCTCGGCGCGGGCCCGACGAGCGTCTGACATGGACGTGATGGTCGGTGAAGAACAAGGCGGTGGAAGATAAATTCCGGTGCACCCCTACCTAGCGCGCCAAATGTCGGATTTCGGGTTCCGGCAGACCCTCTAGATTCGAACACTGGGGTGCGCGCGGAGATTTAGCCCTTTGCCTACCTGCACCTCACCGCCTTGCTATGAACTAAGCTATCAAAAGGAACAACACAAGAGACATAGAGTTTATACTGGTTCGGGCCACCATTGTGGTGTAATACCCTACTCCAGTGTGTGGTGTGGTGGATTGCCTCTTGGGCTGATGATGAACAATACAAGGAAGAACAGCCTCGCGAGGGTCTGTTCTTGGCTGGTGCGATGAACTGCTAAGGGGAGTTCAGTCGCTCTCTCTACTGGTTTCTAGGTGAGGATCCCCTTGATTTCTAGATGCCTCTACCTTGTGGTGGCTAGTCCTATTTATAGGCAAAGGCCCAGGGCCTCTTCCCAAATATTGAGCGGGAAGGGCGCCAACAATTGGCTCTTTTGAAGGGGAACATCTAGTACACTTATCCTGACTAAAGTTGGTCCTCGCCTGCCAAAGGCTCTGGTGGTGACGTCGGCTTGGGCTCCATGATGACTTCCATCCTGCCGTTCTGCTTGTCTTGGTCTTGTTGCACTGAAATGGATGCCTTTGCTTGATGCTCTCGCCTGTGCTTGCTCCCTTTGCACCAAAGAGGAAAGAAGGACACCGCGCGGGCTGGCGCCCGCCTGGTGCCCTTGGTCGTCATGGCTTGCGTCATGGGCGCGTCGCGAAGTACCCCACCTTGATCTCTCTGCCTCCTCGCGAGCCAGCCTGACGAGGCCGTGCCTGAGGAAGCCTCCTGTCGTCCGCCCCACGAGGCTTGGCCCCTCGCGAGGGTCTTGAACTCGTGCTGATGAAGATGGTCCATGCTGGGCCGCCCCTTGAGCCACGCCGCAGGCCGCAGGCAGGCAAGTCTGGGCACCCCCGTTCCCAGAACACCGACACCGGCGAGTGATTTGCATATCATTCCCAGAAGGAAGGAGATGGCCTGCGCAAGTACATCCAGAGGTTCAGCCGGGTGCAATACAACATCCCAGACATTCAGCCCGCCGCCGTGGTTAGTGCGTTTCACCAGAATGTGCGCAACTGCAAGATGCGTGTACAACTGGCGATGAACAAGGTCAGGGACGTGGCCGAACTCTACATTCTGGCCGACAGGTGTGCCCGGGCCGAGGAAGGGCGGAAGTACCCCGGCGAGGACGCCAGCATGGAAACCGACTCCATAGATGATACCGCCGCCCTGGCAAAGAAGGGGTGACGTCGCAATAGGAAGCGCAAGGGCAAGACAGTGCTTGCCGTCTAGGGGTCCGACGACACCGGTGCCGCCAAGAAGGCCAAGGCGAGCGACCTCGGCAAGGAGGTTGCCGGGTGTGCTGGTTGCCGGGCCTTGGCGGCTACCGACAAGCCGAGGGGCTCCGACAAGCAGTACTGTAAGATCCACCGCACTAAATGCCATGACCTCTAGAACTGCCGGCAAGTCGAGATGCTTGCTGAAAAGCAAAAAGCTGAGTACGAGCGGCGGGACAAGGAGAAGGGGAAAGATGGTGTCGGAGGTCCCGACAAGAAGCATGGCGAGCAAGGAGGCCGCCGCGGCAAGGATAACAGCAAGATAGGCCCGCCAGGGGCCGTGACAAGAAACAGGAAGACGATGATCATGTCGAGGACGATGAGTCCAGCGACCACCATATTCAGAAGGCCACGGAGGCCATGTGCGTCGATGGTGGCGCCTCGTTGCACACCTCTCATCGCCAACTCAAGTAGTGGGCGCGAGAGATTGTAGCGACAAAGCCATTGGTTGATGCCCGGAAGCCACTAAAGTGGTCCGGCACGCCTATCATTTTCGATGCTGAGGACCACCCTGATTACACAATAGCGGTCGGGTGCTTGCCGTTGTTGGTTTCGCCAACAATATGCAACTTCAAGGTGACGAAGATGCTAGTCGATGGTGGGCTCGACCTGAACCTAATCTCGCTAGTCGTGATCAAGTGGCTGCAGATTTCTGATGGAGACCTCGAGGAAATGGGCATGTTTCAAGGGGTCAACCCGGGAAGGAGTCAGCCAAAGGGAAAGGTCACGCTGCTCGTGACATTCGGAAGTGAGCTAAACTACCAGACAGAGAGGATTGTCTTCGACGTAGCCGAGATCCCCTTGTCCTACAATGGGATCCTCGGTCGCGTGGCGCTAGCCAAGTTCATGGTGGCGTCACATTACGCCTATAACACGCTGAAGATGCCCGGGCCAATGACCATCATCACCGTCCCCTCCGACAAGAAAGACACACTGATCTGTGCTGATCAGCTCTACCGACAAGCAGTTGCAGCGGCTGCCGTCAAGGCACTCGCTGCTGCCGATGGAGCTCCGGGGGGCAAGATAACCGGTAGGACCTCTCGCACCCACCTCGGCAAGCGCACCTCTTTGGAGTGCAGTGCTCCCACGGAGGACGTGCCAGAGAGCTCCACCGGCAAGAGCAAGAGGTCTAGAGCTGCACCACCAGAGACCAAGAAAGTGCCCGTTAAGGAGGACGGCACGGGAGGGGCTTTCACCATAAGCTCCTCTCTTGATAGAAAATATGAAGGCGAGCTCGTCGCTTTCCTGCGGGCGAATGTCGATGTGTTTGTGTGGCAAGCCTCCGACATTCCCGACGTTCCTAGGGAAGTGATTGAGCACCATCTTGTTGTCTGTCCTCATGCGCGGCCCGTCAAGCAGAACGTCAGGAAGCAAGCTCTAGAAAGGCAAGAATTCATCACGGAAGAGATTAGAAAGCAAGAAGCAGCATGCTTGGTGAGGGGGGGGGTACTCCACCCGACGTGGTTGGCCAATCCAGTAGTGGTGCGCAAGGCAAATGGGAAGCGGAGGCTGTGTATTGATTACACAGATATCAATAAGGCATGTCCAAAAGACCCTTCCCCGTTGCCGCGCATCGACCAGATTGTTGACTCCATGGCCGGGTGTGACCTGTTGTCCTTCCTCGATGCCTACTCCGGATATCATCAGATCTTCATGTCAAAAGAAGATGAAGAGAAGACGACATTCATTACCCCATGTGGTACATACTATTTTTTACGGATGCCTTTTGGGTTGAAGAGTACTAGCTCGACCTTTGCAAGAGCGGTCCAAATTGGTTTTGAGCCCCAGCTCCATAGAAATATGGAGGCCTATATGGATGATATAGTGGTCAAAACCAAGGACAAGGCGGCATTAGTGCAGGATTTGGAGGAAACATTCACAAATCTACGCAAGATCAATCTCAAGTTGAACCCTGAGAAGTGTGTTTTTGGTGTACCTTCTGGCAAGCTTCTCGGGTTCTTCGTGTCACAGCACGAGATAGAGGCAAATCCTGGCAAGATCAAGGCCATCGAGCAGATTGAGGCACCTAAGTGGATAAAGGATGTGCGTCGGCTCACTGGCCGTGTTGCCGCTATGAGCAGATTTATATCCAAGTCCACTGAGCGTGCCCTTCCCTTCTTCAAAATCTTGAAGACGACAGGTCCAATGGAGTGGACCCCGAAAGCCGAAGCAGCGCTGCAAGATTTGAAGAGGTACCTCTCCTCAACGCCCATACTAGTCGCGCCTAGGCCACATGAGCCGTTGTTGCTGTATCTAGCGGCGATGAATCAGGTGGTTAGCGCTGCACTGGTGGCGCAGAGGGAGGTTGATGAGGAGACAGAAGTGACAGCGGACCTGGTGGATGTCGAGCCAAGGCTCCTCCCGGCAGGGCTTGATCCCGGCAAGGTGAGGCCCCCGGCAGAGTCTGATGCCAGCGAGACAGGACCCACACAACTAGGTGAAGTGGTGCAGAAGAAGAAGATGATGCAGCACCCAGTCTACTTTGTCAGTTCCCTCTTGTAGGGAGGTAGGTCAAGGTATGCTGGTGTGCAGAAATTTCTCTTCGGCCTCCTTATGGCATCGAGGAAGCTGCGTCATTACTTCCAAGCACACGAGATCATAGTTGTCACCCGCCTCCCGTTGCAATGGATATTGCATAACCTAGATGCGACAGGGAGGATTGTGGAGTGGGCCTTTGAGCTGTCAAGTTTCGGTCTGAATTTTGAGAGTACCTCGACGATTCAGAGCAGAGTCTTGGCGGAGTTCATAGCAGAGTGGACCTCGACGCCCGATGAAGAGGTCTAGGAGACTACTCTCCCCGGCAAGTAATCAAGCCGCAGCTGGGTCATGTACTTTGATGGGGCCTTCTCGCTGCAAGGCGCCGGTGCTGGTATGCTGCTTGTTGCGCCCACCGGAGAGCAACTCAAGTATGTCATACAGATGCATTTTCCTAGGGAGATGTTGACAAAAAACACTGCCGAGTACAAAGGATTGCTTGCCGGTCTTAGGATCGCGGCAGACCTCGGAGTCAGAAAGCTCATTGTCAGAGGTGATTCACAGATCGTCGTCAGACAAGTCAATAAGGATTATCAGAGCCCGTTGATGGAGGCCTACGTGGATGAGGTGAGAAAGCTGGAGGAGCATTTTGATGGTATATAGGCAGAACACGTTCCCCGAGTGGAGAACGAGATCGCCGACTACCTGTCAAAGCGCTCCGCCCTCAAACTACCTGTGGAACTAGGTACCTTTGTGCTTCGGCTGACTCAACCATCCGTAGAATCATCGACAAGGCAGAATAAGCGAAGGAAATCAGGCCCCGGCAAGTACTTTCCCGCCGAGCTCCCTTGGAGCTGCCGGCAAGGATGCTGCCGGGGACACCGAGCCTGCCGTGGGGCCACCGACTCCGGTAGGGCATCATGCCCTGGCCATGGAGACGGTAGCCCGATGGAAGAGGAGATGCCTTTGGTCCTTGTCGTCGAGCCTCAGGCTCCGGCATGGGTGCAACATACCGTCCGATTCCTCCAGACAGGGGAACTTCTTGAGGAGAAGGAAGGAGCGGAGAAAGTGTCCCGTCGGTCTGCCCTGTATCAGTTCATTGACGATGTTCTGTACAGAAAAAGGCCAAACAACGTCAAGATAAAATGCATACCCCGGGAAGAAGGACTGGACTTGTTGGCGGAGATACATGGGGGCCTATGTGGCTCCCACATAGGGTCAAGGGCCCTTGCCGGCAAGGCTTTACGGTAGGGTTTCTTTTGGCCCACTGCCCTCCAGGATGCGACGACACTAGTAACCAAGTGTGAAGCGTGCCAGTTCCATTCGAAGAAGCTTCATCAACCAGCTCAAGCCCTTCAAACCATACCTCTCTCCCGGCCCTTCTCGGTCTGGGGGCTCGACATATTGGGCCCCTTCCCCCGTGCCATCGGGGGCTTTGATTACTTGTACATTGCAATCGACAAGTTCACAAAGTGGCGTGAGGTAGAAGTAGTGAGGAAGGTGATAGCGCAGTCAGCCAGCAAGTTCTTGAAGGGGCTAGTCTGCCGTTTTGGTGTACCCAACAGGGTCATCATAGATAACGGCACCCAGTTCACAAGCCATGCCTTCATGTAGTACATTGAGGATCTCGGCAGCAAGGTCTGTTTTGCTTCCGTGGCACACCCATAAAGCAATGGCGAAGCAGAGAGAGCCAATGCTGAAGTTTTGCGAGGCTTAAGAACGAAGACTTTTGACAGGCTGTGCAAGAGTGGAAGGCGCTGGATTGAGGAGTTCCCGGTGGTTCTTTGGTTGATCAGGACGATGCCAAATCGAGCCACCAGCCAGACACCATTTGCCCTGGTCTACAGGGCATAGGCAGTTCTCCCCACGGAACTCATACACGGGTCACCTTGAGTGCTCGCTTATGATGAGCCTGAGCAAGAGCAATTGCGGCAAGATGACGCGACGCTCCTTGAGGAAGATCATCTTCGGGCGGCTGTGAGAGCAGTATGCTACCAGCAAGCCTTGCGCCGCTACCAAAGCCGCAAGGTTCATGCCCCAAGCTTTGAGGAAGGTGACCTTGTTTTTCGGCACGTTCAGTCGGCCAAGAATTCCAACAAGTTGACGCCAAAGTGGGAAGGCCCTTATCGGGTAACACGAGTCACCAGGCCTGGCGCAGTCCGCCTAGAGACCGAAGATGCCATTCCGGTGAGCATCTCCGGTTAGGGTTGACAGTGCTTAGCGGCGACTAACCCTAGCTTAGAGGTCGAGTTTGCGTCTCTTTGTTCCTCTCCATCCTTTTTTTGGTTCGCAGGATACCTAAGCATATCCGCTCGACCATATGGAGAAGAAAAGGACAAGCTGGCGCTCCGACCCCGGCAAGCTAAGTCTGCCGGGGGGCTGAAGACACGAGGGTCCGACCCCGGCAAGCCAGCGCTGCCGGGGGACCGCAAATCCAGATAAGTTTTCATCCCCCCGCCCTGCGTTCCCGTATGAAACTAGGGGCGTATGAAGCCTCGCCTTCCTTCTAGGCTACCATGCTCCTCCTTTCCTGTACCAAAGAAATTGTTTCTTGGGGCAGAATCTAGTTGTAACCGCGGAAGCATAGAAACGGGCATAGGGCCAAATTTTGTTTCATCACTGCCTCCGCCGAAAACGTGAGTGCAGTCGAACAAAGCAGGGGAGCGGCAAGGCCTATTGCCGGGAAACTTTGTTTATACAGAAAATAACAAGGACTCGTTCCTTGATGTGGGCATGGCAGACACACAAAGGACCCGGCAAGCACCCCTTTTTCATTAATACGCCCCATACAAGTACAAATGATACATAATGTATACATGAGCAAGGGGATTGCAGGTTTTAGATCTAATTAAGGCCCGCAGGCTTACAAAAAAGAGAGGAGATAAGGTGCCCGTAAACCCTTTCTTGTCCCTCTCCTCAGGAAATACGACAGGAAGGAGAAAAGGGCAAAAGAAGCGCCTACGCTAGGTACGAGCAGCAGAGGGCTCCAAGAGAACATGCCGGCGGTTGCCTAGGAGAGGGTTGGCGGTGATGGCACCGGAGGAAAAGCTGGAAGACGAGGCAGCGGTCCACCAATATGCTATGAAGGCGTCGCTGCCATCGTACTCCGACTTGATGGCCCGCCACCCGCCTTCTTCACTTCTACGGCCTCCCCACCAGCCACCCAAGGAGGCGACCCCGAGAAGTTCAAGGAGCCGGCGACACGGATGATGGGGTTGCCGGTGTCGCCCCGGAGCGGCGCACCCAACGCCTAATCAGACACATCGTCCTGTTGGCCGCTACCCTCGTCGTCGTTGCCGCTCTCCTCCTCGTCACTCTCGCTCGAGGAAGAATCTCCATCGTCAGAGGAGCTCTCCACGCAGCACCTTACGCGAGTCCCAAAGTGCCCAAAGACCTTGACAGAGAGGAGACCGCTCTCCATTAATTTGAAATGAAGAGTGAGCCCCTCTGTCGGGCTGTGGATGCGGGCAAAGGTCTTCCACCCTCGGTGAAGATACATGATGTGAGGGGCGGGGAACTCAACATCGGCCCAGGTGCCGCTGTTCCCGCAACCCCTCATATGCAGCCGCAACGTCTGCGGCGGGTCCAGCTCCATCTCCCGCGCAAATGGGGTCGGAAGGTGAAGACGACGGCGCGGCGGCTGGCGCAGCCTGATGAAGAACTCGTAAGGGTTGTCCCTGATGTGGCCCTCCATGGGGGGAAGGACTGCTGGCGGAGGTGAGGCCGATGCGTTGCCCCGCCCTCCTCTTCCTCGAGCACTATGACGGCCTCGGCCCCGCCCTCTCCCTCTTCCCCTCGTAGCCGGCTCTGCCGCCGTAGGTTTCTGGGAAGGAGCGGTGCGCTGTCGAGCGGAGACCCTCACCACCACCGATGAAGCATCACCGCGTCCTCTTGCCATGGCAAAAAAGAAGAAGGAGTAGGGATGGGGAGAGGCAGATGGTAAGGGACTCAGAGGCGCCGTTCCTCCCGCTCCCCTCCTTATAAGGAGACAGGGGGCGGGGCTCGGCCGCCCCTCTCGGCCAATTCGGCTCATGAAAGGTGACAACGAGTGAGGCCGTCGACCGCCCTCCCTGCCCAATTGAAGGCGCGGGGGAATCAGCCCACGCGTGCATGTCTCCCCGTATCCCGCTTGCCTGTCATTTGCTCTACGCCATGCATGCAACATACGTGGCGCAAGGGACAGGCGTAATGGGACGTGTGGAGCGGCGATTCCCCAAGCGCGGAGAGTAAATGAGCAGCGGCCCAGCGGTCTCCAAGAGACACGCATGCCGCCTCTTTACTGTTCACCGCAAATGACGTCAGCATGCTTTGATCACCCGCGCGCGCAACCCCCACGTCACGCAATCAACGCGGGTCGTGGGGAAGCGCAGTGGGCGGAAAGTTACTACGGTGGAAAATCTGCCTCGCCTGCCCGTGCACTGTTTTTGGGCCTAGCCCAACAGTCGCACCACTCTTATGTGTGGCCCAGGCCCGGGGGCTCCTGTCGGTGTACTAAAATAGGGGCTCTATTCTGTACCCCTTACTAAGTGCACGGGCAGTCGGAGCCGCGTGGCCACGACCACACTAAGTAGGGCAAGGGAGAGGGCCGGAGCAACAGAAACAATCAGCGCAGTGCCAAGACCAGAAGACCAAGAGGACAAGGTAATTCTCTTGCCGGGGCAAGGTCCATAGCCCGACAAGGGTCTTGCCGGGGCAACTTGCCCAGCCCCACGCCAGCAGGACGCGCCGCCCTTGAGCCCAAGTTTCCCAACCTCATTGAGACCAGGGCTCGCGAGGCACTCCTGTGGTGGCATGCAGATCTTTGTGAAGACAAGAGGCATTCTAAGACAGAGGAGGAACAGAAGGCAACGAAACCATGGCAAGATCCTTGCCAAAGAAGCACACAAGACCTCCGACAACATCCTTGCCAGGGACGACTACGATGCCGCGACAAGACCCTTGCCAGGGCCCCGACAAGGCCCTTCAGAGGACATCCATGACATCTACGCTAGGCCCCCGCCAGCCACGGTCCCGCCCCCGTTCCCTATGCAGCTGCCAGCCCACCAGTTGGGCAGGCACCTACATGTCAACAGGGGGCTTCCGGACCAATTCAGCACATGCCTACGTGGTGGCATGCAAATCTTCATGAAGGACCCGCCACCGCGCCACCTTAGCTGCCTGCCAGCCCTCGCCACCTCAGCTGCCTGCTGGTCTACATGGCGCCGCATGCTGAGGGAGTCCTGGATTAGGGGTTATTCGGACAGCCGGACTATATCCTTTGGCCCGACTATTGGACTATGAAGATACAAGATTGAAGACTTCGTCCCGTGTCTGGATGGGACTCTCCTTTGCGTGGAAGGCAAGCTTGGCGATTCGGATATGTAGATCTCCTCCTCTGTAACCGACTCTGTGTAACCCTAGCCCCCTCCGGTGTCTATATAAACCGGAGGGATTAGTCCGTAGGACAAGAACAATCATAATCATAGGCTAACTTGTAGGGTTTAGCCTCTATGATCTCGTGGTATATCAACTCTTGTAATACTCATATCATCAAGATCAATCAAGCAGGAAGTAGGGTATTACCTCCATTGAGAGGGCCCGAACCTGGGTAAACATCGTGTCCCCAGCCTCCTGTTACCATTAGCCTTAGACGCATAGTTTGGGACCCCCTACCCGTGATCCGCCGGTTTTGACACCGACATTGGTGCTTTCATTGAGAGTTCTATTGTGTGGTCACGATAAGGCTTGATGGCTCCTTCAATCATCTACAACGATATGGTCCAGGGTGAGACTTTTTTCCCCGGATAGATCTTCGTATTCGATGACTTCGCACTGCGGGCCAACTCGCTTGGCCATCTGGAGCAGATTGATAGCTACGCCCCTGGCCATCAGGTCAGGTTCGGAAACTTGAACTACATGGCCGATATCCGTGGAGACTTGATCTTCGACGGGATCGAGCCTGCGTCAGGAGCGCTGAACACTCACGACGCGCATGACTTAGATCTGCCATCGGATGGTGTTTGGGATATCGCACCTGCAGCTGCCCCGGACTTCAATCCGGAGCAGATCGCACCATCCGAGGACAGGTGGATGGACCCCGCCTCGGAGGCCGCACACTCATCGGTGTTGGAGCCGAACACAAACTCCGCCTCTAAAGAAATCTGTGTAACCGGACCCCCGGACTCGCCTCCGGTTTCAGGGTTCGAACTGCGCATGTCCGTGCCCATCGAATCTGATTGGGCACCGATCATGGAGTTCACCTCCATGGGTATCTTTCAACACTCACCCTTGGGTGACGTGCTAAATTCATTAAGGTCTCTCTCTTTATCAGGAGACCCCTGGCCGAACTATGTCCGGCTCGAGTGGGGTATGGACAATGAAGAAATTCACTACCCACCCACCACCCACTTAATAGCCACTGTCGATGACTAACCGACACGCTTGACTTTGACTCCAAAGGCATCGACGGTATGGACGTCGATGAGGGAGATGATCTAGAACCACCGCACATAGGGCGCTGGACAGCCACCTCATCATATGATATATACATGGCGGAAACACCCAAGGAGAACAACGGCGACAAAAAGGACACCCCAGAGGATAATCCCCCCGGGCAGAAACAAAAGCGACGGTGCACGCGCCGCTCTAAGTCCAGCCATAGTAAAAATAGCGATAACAGTGCAAGAAAAATTGACACCCCGGTCGATTCCAAAGAAAACGACGACCACATGGACCCAGCGATGGAGCAGGATGAGACAGGGCACGCTGAACATAGTCCGGAGCAGACGCCCGATCACGGCGACCCCGAGTGTAAAACTCATCAACCTACCTCCGGAGAGGAGGACAGTCTGGATGACGACGCATTCATCCCGGAAAAACACTTGGAACAAGAGAACCTCCACAGAAGGCTTATGGCCACCGCAAGGAGCCCGAAGAAGCAGAAGCAAAGGCTTAAGGCCGCGCAGGATATGCTCAACCACAGATGGAACAAAGTGCTAGACACTAAAGAAAAATATGGCGATGATCACCACACAAAGAGCTACCCAAAGCGCAAGATGCTGGCCGAATTCGATGATGAGGCCATAGAGCCCATCACGCTGAAGAATAATACGGCCAATTAGCCGGACCGACCACCTTGTGGCCGCGATAGAGCAGCTACTGACGCAGCACACAAGCCAGCACACGATTTACGTGAGCTCCTGGACAAAAAGGCTGGTGCGACCAGGTCCATCTATGGATCTAGAGGACGTGCTCCGGCGCAAGATCATAGCCACCAAAATGATCATATTGATCGAATACCAGTTCGGAATCAACCCCGAACACAACAACCGTCGACAGCATGGCACGGCACATCCAATTATAGGGGTGCTGCACACCCCCTGTGCTTCACTGATGAAGTGCTGGATCATGAATTTCCACAGGGATTCAAACCCGTAAATATAGAGGCATATGACGGAACGACAAACCCTGGGGTCTGGATTGAGGACTTTATCCTTCATATCCACATGGCTCGCAGAGATGATCTCCACGCCATTAAATACCTGCCCCTCAAGTTGAAAGGACCAGCTCGGCATTGGTTGAAAAGCCTCCCCGAAAACTCAATTGGAAGTTGGGAGGAACTTGAGGATGCTTTCAGGGCCAATTTTCAAGGGACCTATGTCCGACCTCCGGATGCAGACGATTTAAGTCACATAATCCAACAACCCGGAGAGTCATCCTGTAAGCTTTGGAATAGATTTCTCACTAAGAAGAATCAAATTGTCGATTGTCCGGATGCTGAAGCCTTAGCGGCCTTCAAGCACAGTATCCGAGACGAATGGCTCGCCAGACACCTCGGACAATGAAAGCCAGGGACAATGGCAGCCCTAACAAGCATTATGACCCGCTTTTGTGCGGGAGAGGACAGCTGGTTGGCCCGTAGAGGTACCAGCGACCCAGGCACATCCGAACTCAGGGATGACAACGGGAAGCCGCGACGCAATAAAAAGAAGCGTCAAAACAATGAAGATAGCCCAGACAACACGTCGATCAACTCCAGATTCAGGGGCTCTCGACCCGGTCAACGGAAGAAGCTGTTTAAAGGCAGCAAAGAGGGACCGTCCAGCCTGAACAAGGTTCTGGACAGATTATGTCAAATCCATGGCACTCCCGAAAAACCTGCAAATCACACTCACAGAGAATGCTGGGTCTTCAAGCAGGCCGACAACCTAAATTGCGAACACAAAGGAAGGGAGACACCAAGTGAAGACGAGGATGAGCCTCGCGAGCCGAACACTGGGGGACAGAAAAATTCCCACTAGAAGTCAAAACAGTGAATATGATCTATGCAACTCATATACCCAAGAGAAGGCGCAAGCGCGCACTCCGAGACGTATACGCTGTAGAGCCCATTGCCCCCAAATTCAACCCTTGGTCGGCCTTCTCAATCAGTTTTGATCGTAGGGATCACCCGACTAGTATCCGGCACAGAGGATTGGCTGCCTTGGTGCTCGACCCAATAATTGATGGATACCATCTCACTCGAGTCCTTATGGACGGCGGCAGTAGTCTTAATCTGATATATCAGGACACTATCCGCAAGATGGGGATAGACCCGTCAAGAATCAGCCAAAGTAACACTACCTTTAAAGAAGTAATACCAGGTGTTGAGGCCCGATGCACGGGCTCCCTCGTATTAGAGGTTATATTTGGTTCTCCTGACAACTTCAGAAGCGAAGAATTAATCTTCGACATCGCTCCCTTCCGAGGCGGCTATCACGCACTACTCGGAGGAGCGGCCTTTGCTCGCTTCAGCGCAGTGCCGCACTACGCCTATCTTAAACTCAAGATTCCCGGTCCACGTGGCGTCATCACAGTTAGCGGAAACATAGAGCGTTCCTTATGTGCGGAAGAATATGTGGCGTCTCTAGCAGCCGAACACTAAGCGGCCTCTCCAACCAGAATACATGATCGATCGTCAAGACCACAGACATGGTTAGACGGGTCTGGTGCACCACCGGTGGTAATAGCCCAGATAAACCTGAGCTGGGGGTCTATAGATATACCCCCATAGGTGGTGCTAGGGGCTGCAAACATGTAACAAAGCCCACAGTTCGGCTCAACTCTATTGATATAATAATAGATTGCATTGTCATGATTCATTGAGAATAACCAACTTTTCGCACGACTACACCAGACTCTTTTACCTGGGCGTTTTTTCCTTTTTTTGCAGATGACAATCGTGCTACACCCTTCCAGGATACTGCACAACAGAGACAAAGGCGCAGACGTGCAGCAGGGCCCCGCTCAAAGGTTTCTCTTTAGATTAAGCCCCTGTGTAAACCTTCTTTAATGTCTCTTGTTGCTTGACATCCCATGGGTACTTAATACACCCACAAGGGATACTGGCGTTATTCGCATTTCTCCACGACAGATTAATGCACGTACCTGGAAATTCTGGGTTCATTATCGAGGGTGTTAGTCAGCTCAGTATATGTTATAAAGTCCGAATAACTTCGGGAGTGTTCGACGTCGCGAGTTTGGCCTTATATGCATCAGCTCCGAAGCATGTCTTTGGTCAAATGTTGGGTTTTCCCAACTCCTGGGTTTGCTGCCTTACATTCCGTTTTATCGGCTAAGGCGGCCAAAGGAGAACTACTGCGATTGTGCCCTGGTTATTCCGGATGAGCACCTCAGTAGAGAAAGCCGAAAACTGACTGTCATGATACAGCGAGAGACTGGTCAACCACTCGATGACTTATCAGAATCTTCAGGATTCCTCTGCATTAACAAAGGACCAGTTCTCGGTCATGTACATGCGCGCACTGTATTCGAATGAACGTGGAGGTACCAGGGGCTATATAGTAGCCCCACTGTCAAACTCCTATGGCTAAGTGAAAGTGTTAAAGCTATATAGTCTGATTGCCTAGTTCGACGTGCGATCACCTCCTTAATGGACCAAGATGTTGGATCAAGTGTGATTACGTGCATTTTACGAACACCCCCACATTATATGCGTGGGGGTTGAAGTCAACGACTACAAACTTTCAGGTTATATACATACATAAATGGACGCACATGAGGCACTACCATACTATCGGGCAAACGTATAAACACAACCTTTATAATTAAAATAGCATTGTCTTTACAATCGAGATGTTTGTCACTCAAACATGATACTCTTCAAGCACTGAGCCTCTATTAAACGGGCGCCTTCTAGGACTTGCTCAAACTAGTGCTCGGCCGGGTCCTGGCCTCCCGCCGACCCCGGGTTGCAATACCGGTGTGTCGGTGTACAAAAAGAGGGGTACACTTTTCGTACCCCTATAACTGTGCACGGGCAGTTCGAGCCATGGACGCCACCATGCCAAGCAAGGCAAGGGAGGTAAGCCAAGGTAAGACCGAAGCTCAGAAAGAGCAGGACGACGCCAAGACCAAGACCACAAAGAGCAAAGGGGACAAAACGGACTCCCCTGGCAAGATCCTTGCCGGGGGCGGCTTTAGCAAACCCGGCAAGGCCCTTGCCGTGGCAGCTCGCCCCACACCTATGGAGCGAATCACCCTGGAGTCCACTGCCCCCATGGGGCAAGGATTAGGGAGACATCCCCGTGGTGGCATGCAGATCTTTGTGAAGACATTCAAGATCAAATTCACACTATAGAAGATGACGACCCCTGGCGGGATCGCAGCCAAAGAGGACCACAAGACCCCCGGCAGGAGCCTTGCCGGGGATGATAGCAGGCGCCACGGCAAGACCCTTGCCGGGGCCCCGGCAAGACTCTTGCCGGGGCTATGGCGAGGCCCTTACTAAAGGCACCCGTAGGTCCACCGTCAGGCCCACGCCAATTCCAAACCTCCACGGCCGTTCACATGCGGCTGCTGGCCCAACCAGTTGGGCAAGCACCTGCGTGGCGGCAAGCAGATCTTCGTGGAGGCCCACCGCTGCGCCACCTCAGCTACCTGCCTACCTACATGGCACCACAGGCACCGCTGGCCAGGGCACGTGTCGACGCGATCGGCGACGGACAAGACTGGGCTCTCCCCTGCCCCCGATAAAGTAGGGACACCTAAGCACGATGCATTAAATGCGCCTTGTCACGTAATGCGAGGGATAAACTCGTATCACTGTGCCCTTTCCACCTCCTGTGTGCCACTGCGGCGGCCCCTTTCCCTATAAAAGGAGGCCCAGGGCGACCAGGAGGGGGATGTTGGTTTCACCAACGATACGTAACCTCAAGGTGACGAAGATGCTAGTCGATGGCGGGGCCGGTCTGAACTTGATCTCGCCTGCCGTGATCGAGAAACTGCAGATTCCTGATGGAGAACTCGAAGAGACGGGCACGTTTCAGGGGATCAACCCGGGAAGAAGCCAACCCAAGGGAAAGGTCACGCTGCCCGTGACTTTTGGAAGCAACCTGAACTTCAGGACGGAGAGGATCGTGTTCGATGTTGCCAGGACCCCCTTGCCCTACAACGGGATCCTCGGCCGCCCAGCGCTGGCCAAGTTCATGGCGGCGTCACACTACGCCTACAACACCCTGAAGATGCCTGGACCTATGACGATCATCACCATCCCCTCCGACAAGAAAGATGCGTTGGTTTGTGCTGACCAACTATACCAGCAGGCAGTTGCAGCAGCTGCCGCCGCTAGGGCACCTGCTCCTGCCGCCGGGACCCCGGGAAGAAGAAGAAGACCGGTGAGACCTCGGACACCCACTCCGGTAAGCGCACCTCTTCGGAGTGTAGCGCTGCCGTCGAGGACGTGCCAGAGAACTCTACTGGCGGGAACAAGAAGCCCAGGGCCGTATCACCAGGAACCAAGAAGGTCTCTGTCCATGAGGACGACATGGGAGGAGCTTTTACCATAAGCTCCGCCCTTGACGACAAATAGGAAGACGCGCTCGTCACCTTCCTGCGGGCAAATGTCGATGTGTTTGCATGGCAAGCTTCCGACATCCCCGGTGTTCCCAGGGAGGTGATTGAGCACCACCTTGCTGTTTGTCCTCATGCACGACCCGTCAAGCAGAAGGTCAGAAAGCAAGCTTTGGAATGACAAGAGTTCATTACTGAAGAGATCCGGAAACTGGAAGCAGCGGGTTTGGTAAGGGGAGTGCTCCATCCAACGTGGTTGGCCAATCCGGTCGTGGTGCGCAAGGCGAATGGGAAGTGGAGACTGTGTATTGATTACACAGATATCAATAAGGCTTTCCCTAAGGACCCCTTCCCATTGTCGCGCATCGACCAGATTGTTGACTCCACGGCTGGGTGTGATCTGCTATCATTCCTCGACGCCTACTCCGGCTACCACCAGATCTTCATGACAAGAGAAGACGAAGAGAAAACAACATTCATCACTACATGTGGTACGTATTGTTTCATGCGGATGCCTTTCGGGTTGAAGAGTGCTGGCTTGACGTTTGCAAGGGCAGTCTAGATTGGTTTTGAACCCCAGCTCCATAGAAATATGGAGGCTTATATGGATGACATAGTGGTCAAAACCAAGGACAGGGCAACCCTCATACCAGATTTGCAAGAAACATTTGCAAGCCTGCGCAAGATCAATCTAAAGCTGAACCCTGAGAAGTGCGTCTTTGGCGTCCCGTCCGGCAAGATTCTCGGGTTCTTGGTGTCACAACGTGGGATCGAGGCCAACCCGGACAAAATCAAAGCTATAGAGCAGATTGAAGCACACAAGCGAATCAAGGATGTGCATCGGCTTGCTGGTTGCATCGCCGCCATGGGCAGGTTCATTTCCAAGTCTGCCGAGCACACCCTTCCCTTTTTCAAGATCCTGCAAAAGGCGGGCCCGATGGAGTGGACGCCAAAAGCCGAGGCGGCATTGCAAGATTTGAAGAAGTACCTCTCCTCCACGCCAATACTAGTCGCGCCCAGGCCATAGGAGTCATTGCTGCTATACCTGGCGGCGACAGACCAGGTGGTCATCACCGTGTTGGTGGCACAGAGAGAGGTCAACGATGAAGATATGGCAGCGGCAGAGCCCGACACCACCAATGCAGAGATGACGCAGCCAGTTGACGTGCCGCTGAAGAAGAAAATGGTGCAGCACCTGGTCTACTTTGTTAGTTCCCTCCTGCAGTGGGCTAGATCGAGGTACTCCGGCGTGCAGAAATTGCTCTTCGGCCTTCTTATGGCCTCGAGGAAACTGCGCCACTACTTCCAGGCACACAAAATCACTGTCGTCACTCGCTTCCCTTTGCAGCGGATATTGCACAATCCGGATGCGACAGGAAGGATTGTGGAATGGGCACTGGAACTGTCCAGCTTTGGTCTCAAGTTCGAAAGTACCTCGACAATTCAGAGTCAAGTCCTAGCGGAGTTCATTGCAGAATTGACCGCAACGCCTGATGAAGAAGTTCAAGAGACTGCTCTCCCCGGCAAAGGGGCAAGTTGTGATTAGATCATGTACTTTGATGGAGCTTTCTCCTTACAAGGCGCCGGGGCTGGCATACTGCTTGTCTCGCCCACTAGAGAGCACCTCAAGTACGTGGTCCAGATGCACTTCCCTAGGGAGGTGTCAACCAACAATACGGCAGAGTACGAAGGGTTGCTTGCCGGTCTTAGAATCGCGGCAGACCTCGGAATCAAGAAACTCATCATTAGGGGGGACTCGTACCTCGTCGTCAAGAAAGTCAACAAGGATTACCAGAGCCCGTTGATGAAGGCCTAAGTCGATGAAGTGAGAAAGCTGGAAGAGCGTTTCGACGGTATACAGGCTAAACACGTTCCCCGAGCAGAGAACGATATCACTGATTACCTGTCCAAACACGCTGCCCTCAAGCTACCTATGGAACCAGGTACCTTCGTGCTTCAGCTAACTTAGCCATCCGTTGATCCATCAACAAAGCAAAAGAAGAGGAGGAAATCAGGGCCCGGCAAGTACTTCCCCGCCGAGCTCCCCGGAGCAGCCGGCAAGGATGTTGCCGAGGATACTGAGCCCGCCACGAGACGACTGGCTCCAGCGGAGCGTCAAGCTCTCGCCGTCGAGACATCCGTTCCTATAGCGGAGGAAATGCCTTTAGCCCTCGCCGTCGAGCCCCAGGCTCCAGCGTGGGCACAACATACCGTCCAATTCCTCCAAACAGGGGAACTTCCTGAGGAGCAGGAAGAAGTGGAGAAAGTAGCCCGTCGCTCTACCATGTACCATTTCGTCGATGACGTCCTGTACAGAAAGAGGCAGAACGGTGTGAAATTGAAGTGTATCCCTCGAGAGGAAGGACTGGAGCTGTTGGCGGAGATACACAAAGGCATCTGTGGATCCCACATTGGGTCAAGGGCCCTTGCCGGCAAGGCATTCCGGCAAGGCTTCTTCTGGCCCACCACCCTCTAGGATGCAACGACACTAGTCACCAGGTGTGAAGCGTGTCAGTTCCATTCAAAGAAGCTCCATCAGCCAGCCCAAGCCCTTCAAACCATTCCTCTCTCCTGGACCTTCTCGATCTGGGGGCTCGACATACTGGGCCCCTTCCCCCACGCTGTCGGGGGCTTTGAGTACTTGTACGTTGCAATCGACAAGTTCACAAAGTGGCCAGAGGTGGAGGCAGTAAGGAAGGTCATAGCCCAGTCAGCCGTCAAGTTCTTCAAGGGACTAGTGTGCCGTTTTGGCGTACCTAACAGGGTTATCACCGACAACGGCACCCAGTTCACAAGCTGCACCTTCATGCAATATATCCAAGACCTCGGCAGCAGAGTCTGTTTTGCTTCCGTTGCTCACCCGCGAAGCAATGGTCAAGCTGAGAGGGCAAATGCTGAAGTACTGCGAGGCTTGAGGACCAAGACCTTTGACAGGCTTCATAAGAGTGGAAGGCACTGGATTGATGAGTTGCCGATGGTTCTTTGGTCAATTAGGACGACGCCAAATCGAGCCACCGGCCAGACACCTTTTGCCCTGGTATACGGGGCAGAAGCAGTTCTCCCCACTGAACTCATATACGGGTCACCTCGAGTGCTCGCTTATGACGAGCTTGAGCAAGAGCAACTGCGGCAAGATGACGCGATGCTCCTTGAGGAAGATCGTCTTCGGGCGGCTGTAAGGGCAGCACGCTACCAGCAAGCCTTGCGCCGCTACCATAGCCGCAAGGTTCATGCCTGAAGCCTTGAGGAAGGCGACCTTGTCCTTCGGCGCGTTCAATCGGCCAAGAATTCTAACAAGTTGATGCCAAAGTGGGAAGGCCCTTATCGGGTAATACGAGTCACCAGGCCCGGCGCAGTCCGCCTGGAGACCGAAGATGCTGTTCCGGTGAGTAACTCCTGGAACATTGAGCATCTTCGCAAGTTTTACCCGTGAGGCGCGGCTTGCCGGCCCCCCCGGCAATCCACCTTTTGTACAAGCATTGCCGATGATGCATGTAACCCTTTGTACAAAGCCAGGCGCAGACCCTGAGCATAAATAAATGAAGCGCTGGCGCCCTAAGTTATAGCATGCATGCTAGGTCAAGTCTCGTCCTTGGTTAGGGTTGATAATGCTTAGCGGCGACTAACCCCTAGCTTAGAGGTTGAGTGTGTGTCTCTTTGCCGATCTTTTGTCTTCTTTGGTTCACAGGACTCACAGATATCCTTGTCGGATCATTTGGGGACGAGAAAGAAAAGGGGAACAAACTGGCATCTAAACCCCGACAAGCCAGTGTTGCCGGGGGCTGCGAGTACAAAGATTCGCCCACGGCAAACCAGAGTTGCCGGGGGCTACAGCTTCAGATAAGTTCTTCATCCCTTATCATGCATTCCCCTATGGACTGAGGGATGTGAAACCTCGTTTTTTCCCAAAGCTACCGTGCTCCCCCCAAAAAACTCTAGGCCCCAGGGCTCGTTCCTGGGGCCAGGTTTGGTCGTAGTCGCGGCAGCAAAAGAATGAAACAAGGAGCCTGAACCCACCTCATCCCTGCCTCCGCCAAAAGCGTGAGAAAGGTCGAGCAAAGTGGGAAGACGACAGGGCCTGCTGCCGGGCAAGGGAATGTTTATCTTAAGGATATCAAGGATTTATTCCTCATCGTGGGTTCTACCCACAAACAAATGACCCGACAAGCATCCCCTTTTCATTAAAAACATTCCACTCAGGTACGGCCCATAGGGAATGAAAAACATGAATGATAGGATTACAAGTTTTAAATTCAGCTGAAGCCTAAAGGCTTAGAAACTAAAAAGAGATAAGGTGCCCGTAATCCCTTTCTTATCCCTCTCCTCAGGAGGCAGGTCAGAAAGACGAAAAGGGCAAAAGGGAGTGCCTAGGCGAACTACGGGTGGCAGGAGGCACCAAGATAACATCTCGGTGACCGTCCGAAGGCTGGATGGTGATGACAGCACCGGAAGCAGAGCTCGAAGACGAGGCGGCATGACGTCAACACGCGTCAAAGGTGTCAGTGCCCGCGTACTCTGATTTGACGGCCTTGCTGCCCGCCCTCTTCCTCTTCCGCAGCCTCCCAATGCCAGCCGCCCAAGGAGACGACCCCGAGAAGTTCAGGAAGCCGGCGACACGGATGATGGGATCGCTGGTGCCGCACAGAGCGACGCCCGACACCTAGTCGGACCCGTCATCCTGCCGCCCGCTACCCTCGTCGTCGCTGCCGCTGTCCTCCTCATCACTCCCGCCCGAGGAGGAGTCTTCTCTATAAGAAGAGCTCTCCACGCAGCACCTTGCCCGAGTCCCGAAGCACCCAAAGACCTTGACGGAGAGGAGGTCGCCCTCCATCAGCTTGAAATGGAGGGTAAGCCCCGCCGTCAAGCGATGGATATGAGCGAACGTCTTCCACCCTCGGCCAAGATACATCACGCGAGGGGCTGGGAAGTCGACGCGAGCTCGCGTACCGCTGATCCAGCAGCCCCTCATGTGCAACTGTAAGGACTCTGGCGGATCCAGCTCCATCTCGCTCGCGAATGGGGTCGGGAGACGAAGACGACGGTGAGGCGACCGGCGCAGCCTGATGAAGAACTCGCAAGGGTCATCTCCAACATGGCCTCCATGGGGGGAGGAGCTACTGGCGGAGGCGGGACCGGCATGCCGCCCCGTTCTCCTCTTCCCTGAGTGCCTCGACCTCGTCCGCGGCCTCGTCCGCGACCTCGCCCCCCCCTTCCCCTCGCGACTGGCTCTGCCACCGCGAGTAAAGGGGAAGGGAGGGCGCGTTGTCGAGCAGCGACCCTCGCCGCCACCGTTGAAGAGCCAGGATCCCCTCTCTCCATGACGGATGGGGGGAGCGGAAGGTCAGAAGCTAAACAAAAAAAGAAGACGGAAGAGTGCGGGACTCCATTTCCTCCCCCCTCGGCTCCTTATAAAGAGCCAGGGTGGGGGCTCAACCGCCCCACTCAGCCAATGGAGACACGGAAGGCACAGGGAACTGGGACCAACTCACTACCCCGGCCTGCGACGGCCCGGTTCCCCGCCTCCACCGTTCTGCACCCTGAGCGCGTGAGAACCACGTGGCGGGCATGGAGGACCAAGGCGACGGGTGAGGTGACCTCTCGCCACCCCGTGATCGTGGGGGGATGGGCGCCTTGAAGACCACGCCCCGGCCCCGTTCAGTAAATGGGCCGAGCCGCCGCGCCTCCCTCCGTTTACGGGGAAGGTGCGAACCGCCCCCTTTTACTGCGACGTGACGCATGCGCGCAGAGCTCAGCCCCACGCATACCGCCCACGTCACACACACCTCCCCATGCTGAGCCACGCACAGGAGGTGTGGGAAGCGCGACACGCGAAGGAACATTACCATGGTAAAAACTACCCCGCCTGCCCGCGCACCGTTTTTGGGCCTAGCCCAACGACGCGATTACGCTCACGTGTGGAGCAGGCCCCGGGGCTCCTGTCGGTGTAAAAAAAGAGGGGTACACTTTTCGTACCCCTATAACTGTGCACGGGAAGTTCGAGCCACAGACGCCACCATGCCAAGCAAGGCAAGGGAGGTAAGCCAAGGTAAGACCGAAGCTCGGAAAGAGCAGGACGACGCCAAGACCAAGACCACAAAGAGCAAAGGGGACGAAGCGGACTCCCCCGGCAAGATCCTTGCCGGGGGGCGGCTTTAGCAAACCCGGGAAGGCCCTTGCCGTGGCAGCTCGCCCCACACCTACGGAGCGAATCACCCTTGAGTCCACTGCCCCCATGGGGCAAGGACTCAGGAGACATCCTCGTGGTGGCATGCAGATCTTTGTGGAGACATTCAGATCAAATTCACACTATAGAAGATGACGACCCCTGGCGGGATCCCAGCCAAAGAGGACCACAAGACCCCCGGCAGGAGCCTTGCCGGGGATGATAGCAGGCGCCATGGCAAGACCCTTGCTGGGGCCCCGGCAAGACTCTTGCCGGGGCTACGGCGAGGCCCTTACTAAAGGCACCCATAGGGCCACCGTCAGGCCCACGCCAATTCCAAACCTCCATCGCCGTTCGCATGCGGCTGCTGACCCAACCAGTTGGGCAAGCACCTGCGTGGCGGCAAGCAGATCTTCGTGGAGGTCCACCGCTGCGCCACCTCAGCTACCTGCCTGCCTACATGGCACCACAGGCACCGCTGGCCAGGGCGCATGTCGACGCGATCGGCGACGGACAAGACTGGGCTCTCCCCCGCCCCCGATAAAGTAGGGACATCTAAGCACGACGCATTAAATGCGCCTTGTCACGTAATGCGAGGGATAAACTCGTATCACTGTGCCCTTTCCACCTCCTGTGTGCCACTGTGGCGGCCCCTTTCCCTATAAAAGGAGGCCCAGGGCGACCAGGAGGGGGATTCGGCTTTTTGGAGCTCTTCACGCCCCATCGCTAGCTCAGGAACACAGATAAACAAATCACCAAAGCAGGAGTAGGGTTTTACGCATCCTCGCGGCCCGAACCTGGATAAAGAATCCGTGTGCTACCTGTTTGATCCGCCCTTCTCACAACCCCGTGCCTCGCAACCGTAGTAGGGATTCTCATGATCCCATAGGTGTCGTCCTCGCACCGACACGGTGGCCTCCATATCCTCCCAATATGTTTTAACACGGGCAAGAGCCATCCGCGCACCCTCTATGCACGCCGACTTCTTTACATCGTCGATACGCGACACAGTGCCAAGGAATTGTTGCACTAAACCAAAATAGCGGCCTTGGTCCCTTCGGCCAAAGATGATCTACGACAGATCTCATTGCAAGTTCGGACAACATATGGAGCTCGGCCCAAGCGGCCATCCTTTCATTCAACGGCAGCGGACACGTCGGGGCACTGAATTGCAACCAGAACAACCTTTCCGCCTCATGATCTTTTTGATCCTTGAAAAACTTGGTCGCATCAGCGGTACTTTTCGCCAGGTCCGCATACGCGTCTACAGCACTCCATAACTGATCCAGAGGAGCGTACTTTGGATCTCCGAACTTCATCCGCAACAAATAGGAACTCCCAGCCGCGATATTTCCGGCTTGTTGAAGCTCCTCCCATGCAGCTTTGATTTCAAAGCGCATTTCCTTGGCTAGGTCCAAGGCCTTCTTCAGGTCAGCCGGTTTCGCTTGGCTCTCCTTTTCAAGGAGCTCATATCAGCCGGCGGCATCATTCAGCTCCACAGCCATCTCAGCTATTTTATCTTCACTTCGGTGATGAGCAGCCTGTTCGACTCTCAACTCTTCGACCACCTTTAGGGAAACCACATTGCTTATCCTTGCTTGTTCCTTGGCTAGGGCATGTTCCGCCCTTAGAGCCTCCACGGCAGCAGCTCCATCTACAGCCACAACACATTATATTAACATCATGCTCCTCTTAATATTTGCTAACAAATAGGAAAAGAACACATACCCTGTGACTCGTCAAGCCGCTTGTTCACAAGCGCGATGTCGGTATCCGCCACATCAAGTTGTTGCCTCAGTTCGGCAAATTCAACAGCCTAGTCAACCGCCGGACCCTTAGCCATCTGCACATAATACAGTACGATCATTAATTGGGAGTGTGATCCTCTGTTTGCCGCCTAGGGCTGGCAACCAGAGTCTCAGGGGCTACTATCTATATGGAGCACACCCGGCGTGTGCAGTACAACCGAAAGACTATGTATTTCTTTGCGTACCTCAAAGCCTTTGAGCAGGCTCGTAAAAGCTTCATTCAACCCGCTTTTGGCGGATGAAATCTTCTCAAATACCGTGCCCATTAAAGTACGGTGAGCCTCTGAGAGAACAGCTCGCTCTAGAAGGCCCGTTAGTGTGTTCGATTGAGTGGCCGAAGCATTGACTTCTGGCCTTGACGGATCAAGAATCCTCTGTGATGACACCTCGGGGTCGCTCGCTCCGTGGGGCGGGGAGGCAGGAGGAGTTTCACTCTCCATCATCTCCGGAAGAAGATCCCCCGAAGACGAACTCTGTTGAGAAGGGCTACAAGCCGGACTGCAAGAGATAGATCCTGGTTATTGTTCTTGGAGGAGAAGCAATATATATTTATTAAAATACTTTTAATTCACTTACAGCTTGGTGGAGGGCTGGCCCGTTTGCGGGTGTTGTGCGGCGAGGACGCCCTCTGGGGCAGGGCTTCCTGGTGAAGGCTTCTTCCCTAGTTTGGACGCCTTCGCTTCCAGGTCTTCGGAGGTAGCCCTTTTCTTCCCGCGGGGGGAGGGAACTTGAGATTCACCTCCCTAATTATCCTCCTTCGTGGAGACGTTAATTCCCCCGGTTTCGATGTACAATGTATGAAGCCCGCTTTCGGCTTCTCTACTCCCCCCTTTGTCCTTCCCTGATGGCACTTGATTGGGTGCGTGTTTAAGCATCCGGGTTAGTACTGTATTCGGCGAGCCTTCGGGAAGAGGTGCCGGACACCTGATCCTCTCCGCCTTTCTTAGCCAATCCTGGCCGCGAATAGTTTCTCAGAATAATGTTATAATATACATGAACAATGTGTTCGGTTGTAGAGTTACTTACTTGGGTATCTGGACGATTGCAGTTCAAGCCCGCATCCTCGATGGTGTCCGGACACTTTATTCATGATCCAAAGAATAGCCGATACATCCCTTCGAGGGTCATGCCGAAGAAGTGCTGAATAGTTCACGGTCCTTCTGGGTTGAACTCCCACATCCGGAGAGGTCGACGTTTGCACTACATGACCCGACGGACTAGCATTACCTGAATTGTTTTGGTGAGGCTGACATCCCTCTCAAGAAGATCCCGAATGTGGCTCTACAATGTCAGTACATCATTTGCAGGCCCCTAGTCCAATCCCTCGTTGATCCATGACGACAGTTGGGGCGGAGGGCCCGAGCGGAAGGCAGGGGTGGCCACTCACTTTGTGCCTCGGGGAGCTGTGATATAGAACCACCTCCGTTGCCATAAATCGGACACCTCTGGGAAGGAACCTTCTGGCCAAGGGGCATCGGCACTTTGGCTTATTGTAGCACCTCCGCACTCTGCATGTCGCCCGTCGATCACCTTCGGCTTTATATTGAAGGTCTTGAGCCATAAGCCGAAGTGTGGGGTGACGTGGAGGAAAGCTTCGCACACGACAATAAACAACGAGATGCGAAGGATGGAATCCGGAGCTAGATCGTGAAAATCTAGCCCATAATAAAACATGAGCCCCCTCACAAAGGGATCAAGACTAAAGCCTAAGCCTCGGAGGAAGTGGGAAAGAAATACAATGCTCTCGTTGGGTTTGGAGGTGGGGATGACCTGCCCTTGGGTAGGAAGCCTGTGCTAGATTTTGGCGATCAGATACCTGGCCTCCCTGAGCTTCTCGATGTCCTCCTCTGTGACAGAGGAGGCCATCCACCGACCTTGAAGGTTGGGTCCAGACAAGATTGAAGGTCCGAAGTGCTTAAGCCTGAGCTTTGGGTGTTGGAACTCGAGGTGGGGGAAGGAGAAAGCGTGGGAAGAAAGGGACGGGCCTCGGTCCCTCTATAAAGGGGGTGAATATCAAGCATCCTCAGTGTGACCGTTTGGGATTTGCCTAAAATTGAGGAGTCATACCAATAGGCGTAGTTGGGTTACCCACGCCCGTATTGATGAGAATCCCGTGATAAGGGGAACACGATCTCTGCTTCGACAAGACTTGCCAATAAAACCGCCTCGCAACACCCGTAGTGGTAGGCTGGGAAAAACGGTTCGTAGTGACCAGGCCATGGCGCAATGTCACGCTAGGAAAAGCTGTCAGCAGATTGGATTTGTGGAATATTATGCTCTCTACAGTGGTATGTGGAATTTATTTTGCAGAGCCGGACACGATTCATGTGTTCGAAGTTTATCTTGGAGTATTCGGAGATGGAACCCGCCTTGCAATGCCGAAGACAATCTGCATGCCGGACTCATCGTCATTGAAGACTGGTTCAGGGGCTACTGAGGGAGACCTGGATTAGGGGGTATTCGGATAGGAGGACTATATCCTTTGGCCGGACTGTTGGACTATGAAGATACAAGATTGAAGACGTCGTCCCGTGTCTGGATGGGACTCTCCTTTGCGTGGAAGGCAAGCTTGGCGACTCGGATATGTAGATCCCCTCCTTTGTAACCAACTCTGTGTAACCCTAGCCCCCTTCGGTGTCTATATAAACCGGAGGGTTTAGTCTGTAGGACAAGAACAATCATAATCATAGGCTAGCTTCTAGGGTTTAGCCTCTACGATCTCGTGGTAGATCAACTCTTGTAATACTCATATCATCAAGATCAATCAAGCAGGAAGTAGGGTATTACATCCATCGAGAGGGCCCGAACCTGGGTAAACATCGTGTCCCCACCCTCCTGTTACCATTAGCCTTAGACGCACAGTTCGGGACCCCCTACCCAAGATCCGCCAGTTTTGTCGAATTTTGGGTTCCGGCAGACCCCCGAGGTTCGAACACTGGGGTGCACGTGAAGATCTCTCTCCTACCAATCCACGCTCCAGCGCCTCGCTAAGGATCTAAGCTAGAAAGATGAACACACGAGGGACACGGGGTTTATACTGGTTCAGGCCACCATTGTGGTGTAATACCCTACTCCAGTGTGTGGTGTGGTGGATTGCCTGAGGGGCTGATGATGAACAATACAAAGGAAGAACAACCTCACGAGGGATGTTCTTGTGGTGGTGTTGTCCCTTTTGAAGGGTCGATTCGAGATCCCCCCTATACTGTGGTGGCTAGCCCTATATATAGAGAGAGGCCCTGGTCCTCTTCCCAAATATTGAGCGGGAAGGGCGCCAACAATTGGCCATTTTGAAGGGGAACATCTAGTACACTTATCCTGACGAAAGTTGGTCCTCGACTGCCAAAGACTCTGACGATGGCGCCGTCTTGGGCTCCATGGTGACCTCCGTCCTGCCGCTCTGCTGGTCTTGGTCTTGATGCACCAAAACGGTAGCCTTTGCCTGATGCCTTGGACTGTGCATGCTCCCTTTGCACCAAAGAGGAAACAAGGACCCTGCGCAGGCCGGCGCCTGCCTGGCGCCCGCCTGGCGTCGATCGTCATGGCTTGCTTCACGGGCACCTCACGAGGTACCCTTGCTTTGATCTCTCCGCCTCCTCGCGAGCTTGCCTGGCGAGGCCGCTCCCGAGGAAGTTTCTTGTCGTCCGCCCCGCGAGGCTTGGCCCCTCACAAGGGTCTTGAGCTTGAGTTGATGAAGACGGGCCGTACTGGGCCACTGCTCGAGCCACGCCGCAGGCCGCAGGCAGGCAAGTCTGGGGACCCCCATTCCCAGAACACCGACAGTAGCCCCCGGGCCCAAGGCGCGCCTGGACTTGGCTTAGCACAGAAGCGAAGGGGCAAGTGCGAAGTGCCGCGGGCCCCAACAACCTGTGGCCTTGGGCGCCGGATGGAGGTTGATTGGACGTGGGCGTCTCCGCTTCCCCATGATGCCTCGGCGACTGTTCGACATGACAAGCCCCTGCATGCAAAACGAGTCATGATTACCTGCGATCGTGGAGGCCAACGGTTGGCCTCCTCCGGCTATAAGTACGGAACGGTGCGAGCCCTTCCAGTCCATCTCTCCTTGCTCCGCCTCTTCTTATCCGCTTCTCCCCCTTGGCTCATCGCGTCCCATGGCGCCCACGAAGAGGTTTTCGACCGCGGAGAAGGGGAAGGCCCGCCGAGGGGGGGGGGCGACTCCCCTCCAGCCAAGCGTGGCCGAGGCCGCCCTCGCAAGCATCCCGCGACTCCTGCAAAGACTGCTCGAGGCCTAGGCGGAGGCCCCTCACTCAGTGGAGGCCACTTGATTGGCGGGGGGGGGGGGGGGGGGGGGGAGATGCACCGTGGCTGCGCGGCCTCCCTGCCCTCGATTCCATTCAACGGAGGTGTTGCCGGAGTTCGTCGTTTGGTTGGATGATCCGGCCGGTACTTGGCTTCAGCTCCCTCGCTTCTTCACCGGCGAGCTGCCAGCTGGTGCCCCGGGCGGGCTCTGACTCCAGGCGGACGGCTGCTGTAGCAGGGCCTCTTGGGTGGCGGTGGAGGTTTCCATTGCCGGAAACATAGCGCTGACTCGTGGCTGGCAGACGTTTTCCCGCACACGTGGCCTAGGCCAGCGATGCACTCTCCACTTCAAGTTCTACGGCGACGCCGCCCTCTTCGTGAAGGTGTTCGGAGGAGATGGCCGCCGTGCCGGGTGCTGCCCCGAAGGTGACGATGACGGCCGAATGCTCAGCCTTCACGACGACAGCGGCGAAGACGAGGGCGGGCATGCGCGTGGAGGCGCCCGCAGCTCGCCAAGCTTCGGTGACTCCCCTTCCGACGGCAGCTCCTCCAGCGGCAGCCGTGACCAGTCACCGCGCCGTCGTGCTCGCTTTGAGGGGGAGGCGAATTGTCCCACCGCTGTGCCCTGGTGAACCATGAGGAGGGGACCGCTTGAGCTCCGGAGGGTGGTGCAGATCTTCTCCCTCGAGCTGTCGCTGGGCGAGCCGCGCCCATTTTAATTTCTCTACATAAAGAGAGAAGTATGGGGCCCCGCAGGGGGAGTGCTAGACTGTTTCTTTTAATTATCATGTTGTTTCTATCATTTCCGTGCCGTGCTATGGTGTTGCGTGCTCATGCGTAGGAACAACTTAGCTCGATGGGAGGTGTTGTTTGCGACTCCAGCCTCAGGAGGCTCCAGCTGGAGGCCTTGTCATGGGTCTCTAGGCCTGCAAAAAGAAACTTGCCGGGGGGTTAGGCTTCAGCCTCCGGCCACAGGGGTGACCAGCTCGGGCCCAGCGTTTGCGTCATGGTGCCCGTGGGGCATTGACTGGGAGGAGTGCTCCCGCTACAAACTTAGGTCGAGGAACCTGTAGGATCTTGAAGTATGTCTAGAGAGGGGGGGGGGGGGTGATTAGACTACTTGAGCAATTAAAAACTTAACCTTTTCCCAATTTTAGTCTTTGGCAGATTTTAGCTATCTTAGCACAAGTCAAGCAATGTTCACACAATTCAAGCAAGCATGCAAAGAGTATATGAGCAGCGGAAAGTAAAGCATGCAACTTGCAAGAATGTAAAGGGAAGGGTTTGAAGAATTCAAACGCAATGTGGAGACACGGTGATTTTTGAGCCGTCGTTCCGATAGGTGGTGCTATCGTACATCCACGTTGATGGAGACTTCAACCCATGAAGGGTAATGGTTGCGCGAGTCCACGGAGGGCTCCACCCACGAAGGGTCCACGAAGAAGCAACCTTGTTTATCCCACCGTGGCCGTCGCCCACGAAGGACTTGCCTCACTAGCGGTAGATCTTCACGAAGTAGGCGATCTCCTTGCCCTTACAAACTCCTTGGTTCAACTCCACAATCTTGTCGGAGGCTCCCAAGTGACACCTAGCCAATCTAGGAGACACCACTCTCCAAGAAGTAACAAATGGTGTGTTGATGATGAACTCCTTGCTCTTGTGCTTCAAATGATAGTCTCCCCAACACTCAACTCTCTCTCACAGGATTTGGATTTGGTGGAAAGAAGATTTGAGTGGAAAGCAACTTGGGGAAGGCTAGAGATCAAGATTCATATGGTAGGAATGGAATATCTTGGCCTCAACACATGAGTAGGTAGTTCTCTCTCAGAAATGGTAAGTTGGAAGTGTAGGTTTGTTCTGATGGCTCTCTCCACGAGTGAAGATGAGGTGGAGGGGTATATATAGCCTCCACACAAAATCTAACCATTACACACAATTTACCAATCTCGGTGGGACGAATCAACAAACTTGGTCAGACCGATTTAGTAAACCTAGTGACCGTTAGTGATTTCGGTGGGACCGACATGCAACTCAGTAGGACCGATATGGTTAGGGTTAGGGCATAACGTAATCTCAGTGAGACCGAGTACACAAACTCGGTGAGATCGATTTTGGTAATAAGTTAACCAGAGAGTTGGTCAGGTAAACTCGGTAGGACTAGTTCGCTCATTTCGGTGGGACTGAAATGTTATGAAAGGGAAACAGAGAGTTTACATTGCAATCTTGGTGGGACCGATCGCTCACTTCGGTTAGACCGAAATGTTACGAAGGGAAATAGAGAGATTACAATCCCATGTTAGTGAGACCGAGATCCCTATCGGTGAGACCGATTTGCCTAGGGTTTGTGGCAGTGGCTAAGACATCTGAACTCAGTGGCGTCGGATAGAAAGAATCGGTGGGGCCGAGTTTGACTTTAGGTTTAGGTCATATGAGGATATGAGAAAGTAGTTGAGGGTTTTTGGAGCATATCACTAAGCACTTGAAGCAAGAAACTCATTACGCAACACCTCATCCCTCCTTGATAGTATTGGCTTTTCCTATAGACTCAATGTTATCTTGGATCACTAAAATGTAAAATGTAGATTCTTGAGCTTTTGAGCTTGAGCCAATCCTTTTATCCTTAGAATTTTGAGGGATCCAGTTTCCTCATCCATGCCATGCCATTCATTGAGCTTTTCCTGAAATGTTTGTCTTGGAATAGCATTAGCTCAATGAGCTATATGTTGTTAGGAATTACCAAAACCACCTAGGGATAGTTGCACTTTCAATCTGCCCCTTTTTGGTAATTGATGACAACATATAGATCAAAGCTTTGACAAATGATAATAAGATTGAAAAACATCATCGCTTTGAGAAGTATGTGATAAGCAAGAGCTCCCCCTAAATTTGTGCATAGTTTAAGATTTGCTTTGGTCGGCAAATGCACAAGGAGTTAGGCTCATGGGTTACTCTTCCATGTCACATACATCTTGGTGGAGCGCTCAAAATAATAAAGATTGAATACATGCACTCATCACCAAGCAAAGTGAATGATCATATAAAGATAAATGAGATGTTGTCATCTAACAAACGTTAAGATAGCATGTGATTAAACACATGATCATCATTGTATCACACAAACAATAAAGTAGTATCTCAAGCAAGCAAAAGTAAATAAAGTTCAACCACGAAGACAAGAGAGAACAAAAGCAAACACTCTCTCTCGAAGCCTATGATCTATACATTTTTCTCCCCCTTTGGCAACAAGTTACCAAAAAGTTCCTAGAAAATGCATAGTACTATTCCGTCTCTCAGGCTTGGTCTTCATGTGTTGGTGTAGAGATGGCTCCTTGGACGAAGACTTCAGTTGATGTGGATGGAGCTGGAGGAGTTGGTGCTGGAGCTGGTTGCACTGGAGCTGTAGCTGGTGCAGATGAAGAGGATCTGGTGTCTGACACTGGCACTGCAACTGATCTCTGAGCTCGAGGCACTCTGGCAAATGCATCAATGGTTGTCTTGACCTTCCTCTCCTGCATATCATCCTGAAGCTGCTCCACAACAGACTGGATCTCAGTTAGTTTAACATCTAAGTCATAGAATTTTTGTTCCATGATTCTTTCCAGGCTCTCCTGGTTTTGAGTTAGGGTGGCCAACCCCTTCTCAATCCTCAGAGTTGATGCTATTAAGTAACCAAGCTGGTCCTGCTTGCTCTTAAAAAAGTACTCAGATGCCTCCTCTAAAGTTGGCATCTTGGCAGCCTTCTCCTTCTTTGCCTTCTCCTTTTTCTCTTGTGCTTGCATTGAAGATGGTTCATTTTCATTCATGACTACTTGGTTGTCCTCAAAGTCTGGATAGATAGCAAAGTGTTCCTTATCCAACAAGTATTTGCCAGTGCCCATCTTGGAGTTGATCAGCTCCTAGATCTGTGGGGCATACCCACAGCTTCTCTTCTGGTCTGCTGTTCTCCTCTTGATAGTCTCAACAATGAGGCTCATGACCTTGAACTTCTGAGGCACATCAAATATGTGTAGCAAGTTTATTGCATGCCCTCTGATCATGTTGTGGTCACCTGACTTGGGCAAGAGAGTGTGCCTTAGGATCCAGTTGATCGTTGGCAGCCCTAGCAGAAGGAAATGGACAGACCAAAACTTGAAAGTCTCAAGTGCTTTATCTAGTATCTCCTTGTACATGTGTGACATAGAGTTGTGATCCTTCTTCTTCTTGGAATAGACATCCAAGTCATCTTCACTCTCCTCTGGTGCATTGATAATTTTGGCCCATTCTTTAATTGTGGATTGGTACGTTATACCTTCAGACATCCAGACTATTCTGCCATCAGGATAAAAGTGAGTTGTGGAGTAGAATTGCATTACGAGCTCATCATTCCAGTTGGTGAATTTCTGTCCAACAAAGTCATCAACTCCACAAGCCTTAAACCTGTCAAACACTCCTGGGTAGTGATCCTCATTTTCCTTCATATATTTCCAGTCTACCCACCTCATGTCACAAAGTATAGGCTTATTGTCCAATAGCACAGTCTCATAGAAATCCTGATGTTCCTTAGTGTGGAACCTGTAGTCAACAATAGTCCTCCTTCTGATTGCATAAGGATCAGGCAATCTCCACTGTCTGAGCCCTGCATCCTTCATCAACTTCATGTTCTCTGCCACTGGATGAGCATCATTGTGGTCTGGAATCTTAGGTTTCAGCTTCCTCGGAACTTGTCCTTCATCTTCTTCCTCAACAACTTCAGGCACTGGGGCCTTGTTCTTCTCAGCAGCTGGTATACTCCTGGTATTCCTCTTAGGTGTAGCTTGGCCTTGGAGGTAGCTTTGGGTGCTTCTTTGGGCTTTGATGACCCGTAAGCTTTTGTGCCTTGGGTGCTGGAGCAACAACTTCTTCTTCCTCTTCCTCTTCCACTTTAGAGTCTCTCCTCATAGAGGGATTGCCAAGGACTTTGGCAGTAGTGGTTCTGACTCTCTTTTTCTTTTTTTCTTGACCAACAGCTTCATCTTCTAACTCAATAGTAAACTTCATGGTTTCTCCAGTGGCAACCTTCCTAGGTTTGGAAGTGGGAATCCTCTTTGCAGGTGCCTTCCTTTTTAGTCCTGTCTTTGTGGATGCAGCTGAGCCATACTCCTTCTTGAGCACTATCTTCTTGGAAGTAGCCTCATCTTCTTCTGCCACATAGTCTTCATCCTCAGAGTCTGAGGTTCTCTTCCTTCTGGCCCTGGTGGCAGCTTTGTGCAAGTTGCTTGGAGTGCTCCTGCTGCCCTCATCTGAGGTGCTAGAGGTACTAGTGCCCTCACTCATGTGAACCTGCTCCTCTTCCCTGTTCCGGCTGTCACTTT
Organism: Triticum aestivum; assembly: GCF_018294505.1. NCBI lineage: Eukaryota > Viridiplantae > Streptophyta > Magnoliopsida > Poales > Poaceae > Triticum > Triticum aestivum. Next base: position 613,338,509 of record NC_057801.1, read on the forward strand.
GGTTTGACATGTTGCAAGCACTGACTGCTGACCCTGTGAATAGTTATAGTTGAGATAGAATGGATGAGCATCACAAGATACAAAGGTTTTATAAAAGAATGATTCAAAAACTTAGTTTTAGTTTTCCACAGAAAGCATTTCGGATCAACCGATTTGCAAACTCGGTGATACCGAAGCAGCTTTTGGAACCTAAACTAGTGAACTCGGTCAGACTGAGTCACAGTTCGGTGGCACCAAGACTGCTAGGGTTTCACAAAGTTCTATACTCGTTCACACCGATTTCCAATTCTCTGTCAGACCGAGAATCACTTGTGTAATGGCCTTAGCCGAATGGGTGGAACCAAGTTTTTCAACTCGGTGGGTCCGAGATGGTTTCGGCGGAAACCTAACCCTAAATTTCCAATTCACATCTAATCTAAGGATTGTTTTGACCAGATAGAAGCATTTCAATCATGGCAAGAATCATGATGAACACAATGTGCTAGGAATCGGACGGGGATAGCACTGTGATCGAGTCCATACCCTAGTTTAGCGATGAACTCGCTACAGCAGCAACGGCGGGGATGAATTCTGTTGATGGTGGCGGAGACCAGCGATTGGAGGCGGCTGGTGATACGTCTCCGTCGTATCTACTTTTTCCAAACACTTTTGCCCTTGTTTTGGACTCTAACTTGTATGATTTGAATGGAACTAACCCGGACTGACGTTGTTTTCAGCAGAATTGCCATGGTGTTGTTTTATGTGCAGAAAATAAAAGTTCTCGGAACAATCTGAAACTCCACGAAATATCTTAGAATAAATGATAAAAAATCCTCGCCAAAGATGAAGACCAAGGGGCCCACACCTTGTCCACGAGGGTGGGGGGCGCGCCCCCTGGGTGCAACCCCCTACCTCGTGGGCCCCATGGTGGCCCTCTGACGCCAACCCCAACTCCATATATTGGCTTTTAGGGAGAAAAAATCAGAGAGAAGAAATCATCGCGTTTTACGATACGGAGCCGCCGCCAAGCCCTAATCTCTCTCGGGAGGGCTGATCTGGAGTCCGTTCGGGGCTCCAGAGAGGGGGATTCGTCGCCGTCGTCATCATCAACCATCTTCCATCACCAATTTCATGATGCTTACCACCGTGCGTGAGTAATTCCATCGTAGGCTTGCTGGACGGTGATGGGTTGGATGAGATTTATCATGTAATCGAGTTAGTTTTGTTAGGGTTTGATCCCTAGTATCCACTATGTTCTGAGATTGATGTTGCTATGACTTTGCTATGCTTAATGCTTGTCACTAGGGCCCGAGTGCCATGATTTCAGATCGAAACCTATTATGTTTTCATGAATATATGTGAGTTCTTGATCCTATCTTGCAAGTCTGTAGTCACCTACTATGTGTTATGATCCGGCAACCCCGAAGTGACAATAATCGGAACCACTCCCGGTGATGACCATAGTTTGAGGAGTTCATGTATTCACTATGTGCTAATGCTTTGTTCCGGTTCTCTATTAAAAGGAGGCCTTAATATCCCTTAGTTTCCAATAGGACCCCGCTGCCACGGGAGGGTAGGACAAAAGATGTCATGCAAGTTCTTTTCCATAAGCATGTATGACTATATTCGGAATACATGCCTACATTACATTGATGAACTGGAGCTAGTTCTGTGTCACCCTATGTTATAACTGTTACATGATGAACCACATCCGGCATAATTATCCATCACTGATCCGGTGCCTACGAGTTTTCCATATATTGGTTCTCGCTTATTTACTTTTCCGTTGCTACTGTTACAATCACTACAAAATACCAAAAACATTACTTTTGCTGTCTTTACTTTTGTTACCGTTACCACCACTATCATATTACTTTGCTACTAAACACTTTGCTGTAGATACTTGATAGGTCGCGGAAATTGTGGAAACCTTAGTATTCTTGATGTTATCATTTTGTTCCATGGTTTATACCATAATAACTCTTTTAGTATGGGTGGAATTGTTGCTAGACGGTTAAGTCTGAACCGTACTAAAGGCCCCATCTTTGGAGGCATTTATGCCTCACGCCTAGCTGAACATTTTGAAATACCTATTAGGCATGAGGAGAAAGAGGAAAGATCGTTGCCCCGTGCTTATTTAGATTATAGGAGTATGCTAGCGCATGACTTTCTTGTTAAGACTCGTGAAGGGGAACTCAAATATAAATTGTACTTTGATAAACATCACCTTGAGATTATTACTTTGCCTCCTCCTTCTTTGTTTAACTTATCTGCAGGTCCTCACATCGTTCCGTGGTCGGCTGTTCAAACCTATAGGAATCCTGCACCAGCTAGTGGCACCCGGAGCCTTCTTCATCACAGTATGACCCCAGCTTCAGCTACGGATATCCGCCAGGCCATTATTGGCAATAGAACAACTTAGGCCAAAAGCCTAAGCTTAGGGGAGTACGTATTTCCCATCGACATTACATTCATGTTCACACACACACTCATTGGTAGATGTCTATGTTCATACTATTTCACTATAATATCCATGCTAGATTACTTTCTTTTCCTGCTTTCTTCTTGTGTGTTTAATAAACCTTAAGAAAAACAAAAAAAAATAGTAGTAGTTTATTTCTTTGTTGTAGTAATTAAAAAGGAAAACCCAAAAATATTTCCCGTTCTTCTTTTGCTTGTTGGGAGCTTTCCCGTGTAAATAGTTTTTTATTTCTTTTCTTTTCTTTTCTTTGGGGGTCAGTAGGAGAAGACCATGATTAAATTGTTGAAGTGGCTCTTATATGCATGATTGTTTATTTAACTTAGAGCCCATATTACTTGTCTTCTCCTGTTTATTGAATGCTTGTAGATTCCAGCTTAGTCCAATGCACGTGCACTCTTATTATTATTCACATCGTTCGGTCGTGCAAGTGAAAGGCAATAATGATGATATATGATGGACTTATTGGGATGAGAAAAGCTGGTATGAACTTGACCTCTCTTGTTTTTGTAAATATGATGATTCATCGTTCCTGCGTTAGCTATTATGAAGTAAGCATATTTGCAATAACATTTAGAGATTTTAGTTGCTTGTGCCATGATTGATTAGCTATGAGTTATAATGGTTTACCTTGCGTGCCAACATGCTATTAGAATGATCATGATGTGGTATGATGGGATGGTATCCTCCTTTAAATGAATTGATTGACTAGACTTGGCACATGTTCACGCATGTAGTTGAATCAAATCAACATAGCCTTCATGATATTTATGTTCATGGTAGATTATATCCTACTCATGCTTGTATTCGGTGTAAATTAATTTTAATGCATGTTTACGACTGTTGTCGCTCCCCCAGTTGGTCACTTCCCAGTCTTTTGCTAGCCTTCACCTGTACTAAGCGGGAATACTGCTTCTGCATCCAAACTCCTTAAACCCCAAAGTTGTTCCATATGAGTCCACTATACCTACCTATATGCGGTATTTACCTGCCGTTCCAAGTAAATTTGTATGTGCCAAACTCCAAGCCTTCAAATGAAATTCTGTTTTGTATGCTCGAGCAGCTCATGTCTCAACTAGGGCTGCCTTTATCTTCCATGTTAGGCGGTTATTCTCAAGAGGAGTGGACTCCGCTCCTCATTCACGAGAAAATGCCTGGTCACCGTGATGCCCAGTCCCATGCTTTATGCAAACTAAATCAAAATAATTGCAAACAAAACTCCCCCGGGGACCCGTTGAATGTTGGAGGCACTCGTTGTTTCGAGCAAGCCATGGATTGATGCCTGTGGAGGAGGGGGAGTATAAACTTTACCATTCTGTTTGGGAACTGCCTATAATTTGTTTAGCATGGAAGATATCGTCATCTCATAGTTGTTGCGTTGACAGCAAAAGTATGCCGCTCAAAATGTTATTCAATCTCTATTTTAAAACCGAGCTCTGGCACCTCTACAAATCCCTGCTTCCCTCTGCGAAGGGCCTATCTATTTACTTTTATGTTGAGTCATCATCCTTCTTATTAAAAAGCACCCGCTGGAGAGCACACTGTCGTTTGCATTCATTATAATTGGTTTATATTGGGTATGACTTGACTGGATCTCTTTTACCATGAATTACAATGTTTAGTCAGTCCTTGATCTTTAAAGGTGCTCTGCATTTATGTTTTGTGGTCTTAGAAAAGGCTAGCAAGATACCACTTTGTTATATCATGTTATGATTATTTTGAGGAAGTGTTGTCATCTGAATTTTATTATTATGGCTCGCTAGCTGATTATGCTATTGATATGAGTAATTGTGAGACTTACGTGTTATTGCGAGTATGGTTAGTTCATAATATTTGCTGAAACTTGAATGCTGGCTTTTCATGTTACAACAACAAGAGCAAACAAAGTTTGTAAAAGTTTTTCTTTTTCTCTTTCAGTTTGTCAACTGAATTGCTTGAGGACAAGCAAGGGTTTAAGCTTGGGGGAGTTGATACGTCTCGTCGTATATACTTTTCCAAACACTTTTGCGCTTGTTTTGGACTCTAACTTGTATGATTTGAATGGAACTAACCCGGACTGACGCTGTTTTCAGCAGAATTGCCATGGTGTTGTTTTATGTGCAGAAAATAAAAGTTCTCGGAACGACCTGAAACTCCATGGAATATCTTAGAATAAATAATAAAAAATCCTCGCCAAAGATGAAGACCAGGGGGCCCACACCCTATCCACGAGGGTGCCCCCCCCCGCCCCTGGGCGCGCCCCCTACCTCGTGGGCCCCCTGGTGGCCCTCCGACGCTTACTCCAACTCCATATATTGGCTTTCGGGGAGAAAAAACCAGAGAGAAGAAATCATCACGTTTTACGATATGGAGCCGCCGCCAAGCCCTAATCTCTCTCGGGAGGGCTGATCTGGAGTCTGTTCGGGGCTCCGGAGAGGGGGATTCGTCGCCGTTGTCATCATCAACCATCTTCCATCACCAATTTCATGATGCTCACCGTCGTGCGTGAGTAATTCCATCATAGGCTTGCTGGACGGTGATGGGTTGGATGAGATTTATCATGTAATCGAGTTAGTTTTGTTAGGGTTTGATCCCTAGTATCCACTATGTTTTGAGACTGATGTTTCTATGACTTTGCTATGCTTAATGCTTGTCACTAGGGCCGGAGTGCCATGATTTCAGATCTGGACCTATTCTGTTTTCATGAATATATGTGAGTTATTGATCCTATCTTGCAAGTCTGTAGTCACCTACTATGTGTTATGATCCGGCAACCCCCAAAGTGACAATAATCGGAACCACTCCCGGTGATGACCATAGTTTGAGGAGTTCAAGTATTCACTATGTGCTAATGCTTTGTTCCGGTTCTCTATTAAAAGGAGGCCTTAATATCCCTTAGTTTCCAATAGGACCCCGCTGCCACGGGAGGGTAGGACAAAATATGTCATGCAAGTTCTTTTCCATAAGCACGTATGACTATATTCGGAATACATGCCTACATTACATTGATGAACTGGAGCTAGTTCTGTGTCACCCTATGTTATAACTGTTACATGATGAACCACATCCGGCATAATTATCCATCACTGATCCGGTGCCTACGAATTTTCCATATATTGGTTCTCGCTTATTTACTTTTCCGTTGCTACTGTTACAATCACTACAAAATACCAAAAACATTACTTTTGCTGTCTTTACTTTTGTTACCGTTACCACCACTATCATATTACTTTGCTACTAAACACTTTGCTACAGATACTAAGTTTCCAGGTGTGGTTGAATTGACAACTCAGCTGCTAATACTTGAGAATATTCTTTGGCTCCCCTTGTGTGGAATCAATAAATTTGGGTTGAATACTCTACCCTCGAAAACTGTTGCGATCCCCTATACTTGTAGGTTATCAGCTGGCGACGAAGTCGACGATCCGGAGACCTTGGAGGCAGAGCGAGCTATGCACGGGCGAAGGGGTTTGGAGAAAGTTTCCAAATATTTGCCCGTGTGTATATATAGCCTGACCCTGTCGGTGTGACCGAGTGGAACAACTCGGTGGCACCGAGATGCATAACTGTTTACAGTTACAGCAACTCGGTGAGACCGAAAAGTTCAAATCGGTTGCATCGAGATTGAAAACCTAGATCGACTTAGTGATCTCGGTATGACCGAAATGGAAGAATCGGCCAGACCGAAACACACAAAGAAGTTTTGGAAGTTTAAGTCCATGACGAATCGGGGACTCCGAGTGCTCCTCACACGGAGTGGTTCAAATCTGACTTGATCAAATTTTGTGATGTAGCATGAATAGAGTTTGAGACAAGAAAATCATAGATAGCTAGAGAAGGTTCTTAGGAATTCTTGTTCATCCACTTGGCAAAAGAAAAAGAAGCCAATCAATCAAAGCAACAAGTGGATGTCCTCGAATGAGTTAAATATGCAACCAACATGCTCACACAATAAAATGGAAAATGAAATATGTGGCAAAGCATGCACAACCAATTCTAGCATCTATCAAACAATTGGCGATGACTAGGTCATCTATATATGAGTATATTGACTTAGGAGTCAAATAAGAACATTTGATCATAGGTCATACTCATCGTTTAAGCTCAAGTGGGGTTACCACTTCTAAATAATGCGTTGATGTGTTCACATCATTAGAGTTGCTTTGACTCAATTCTTAGAGTTAAGCTCCCCCTAGATGTGAGATCCCCCCTTAGAGGGATGAACTAACCTTGGGTTTTGTCGATGATGACTTCATGTAGGTGTTGAAGATGTGGATGCTCAATGTTGATGAAGATCTTTTGGAGCAATCCTTTTGAGTGAGTTGCACTTTCAATACCTACACGGGTTAGTCCCACAAGGAACAAACAAGTATATCCATATACATAGAGTGATGCACACACAATATGACGTCCATGAAAGCATTAGGTTACCTTGTCCCTTGTCTTACCAACATGAGGGTTTGTAACTCCTTGAACTAGTGCAAGATGTGGAAGTTGATTGCACTTGTTGTTGCCAATAGGATATGAGTGAAGTATGTTGGCGGAGTCACCCTCAAGAACTCTCTAGTTCTTATTCTTCGAGATCCAAATCATCTTGATGGGAATCCTTGGAGTTGTAGTCGAACTTGATGAAGTAGAACTTGACGTAGTCTTGGGAACCCACTTGACCAAGGCCTTAGTAACTTCTTCAAATGCATCAATCTCCTCTTGAAGCTTGTCCTTGCCTTTTTGCTTGTGGTCTTGTGGTGGAAGATCATCCTGAGCTTGTGTACCCTTGAAGGAAGTAGGATCATACTTCTCTTATTGAGGAACAAACTTCATCTTGGGGTATTGATCTTCTTCCCACTCAACTCCATTGGCATTGAACTTTCGTTCAAAACCAACACCTTGATTCTTCCGGTGCCTTCCTTACTTGTGTACAATTTCCTCGAATTGCTTACTCCCGACAAGGCTCTTGTATGCACCTTTCTCTATAATTCCCTTCAATAAGCTATTTTCTTTCTCAAGTGTAACTTGTCTAAGAGAATCATTAGTGGAATCAAGAGAACTACTAGAAGCAACAATATTGGATTTAGCATGATTATTGTTACTACTAGAGGAAGAATCCTTCTTGTTTTTGTTACTAGACTTGACTTGAGGCATGTAAGTAGATAAGAGTAAACGCTTGGCAATGTAAGAAGAACTTTTCTTGCGAAGATCATCATTGATTGCTTTTAAGAACTCATGCTCTTGCTCAAGATTGAGCTTTTCAAAGTGTAACTTCTCATGAGTCCTCAAAAGTTCTCGATGATCCCCTAAGATAGTTTCATGAGCTAACTTAAGAGTGTTTAGTTCTTTAGTAAGAAGCTCAAACTTCTCCTTATCATTGTCATTCGTTTTATCTTGATTAGCATGATTAATTGACGTTTCATCATAGTATTCATCACTAGAGTTGTCAATAAGTAAATCATCATCACCTAACAAGTCATCTTCATCACTATTGAAATCAACATACTCGGGGTGTGTTACCTTAGGGCCTTTAGCCATGAAGCATCTTCCAATTCCTTCATTTGGTGAATCAAATATGTCGTAGGAGTTGGTTGACACAAGTGCTAGACCGGCAACACCTTCATCTTGAGTATGTTCGGAGTCAGAGTGATAGCTTCTCTCGGAGTGATGTTCAGAGTCGGAACCGGATACCCATTCACCTACATGAGCTTGATGTCTTCGTTTTGTGTAGCTCTTTGATGACTTGTCCTTCCTTTCCGAATCCTTGCTTCTCCGGGATGTTCTTCGTTCATAACGATCATCTCTCCTCCTCCTCTCTCTTGGCGGTGATTCTTCTCTTCTACTTCTCTTGGGAGAATCTTCTCTTCTTTTGTAGGGTGCCATACACTCATTGGAATAGTGTCCGAGTCTCCCACAATTGTAGCAATTGCACTCTCGACTGGAAGATCTTTTGTCATTGTAGGACCTTGACTTGGAGCTTCTCTCTTTGCTTATACTCTTGTAGAATTTGTTGAAGTTCTTCACCATTAAGCTAAATTCTTCATTGAAGGTTTGTTTCTCATTTGATGATGTAGGAGCTTCACATGAGGCTTTGTAAGCACCACTTGACTTGTTGTGAAGTTCCTCCTTATCCTTGAGTGACATCTCATGAGCAACAATTCTTCCAATGACCTCCGTTGGCTTGAGATTTTATAATTGGGCATCATTTGGATCAATGTGCACACGGTATCATATTTTCCATCCAATGCTCTTAGGATCTTCTTGATGATGAATTTGTCGGTCATCTCTTCACTTCCTAAGCCCACAACCTCATTTGTGATAAGAGCAAGCCTAGAGTACATTTCAGCGACACCTTCACCATCCTTCATTTTGAACTTGTCAAGTTGACTTTGGAGCACATCCAACTTGGATTCCTTGACGGAGTCAGTACCTTCATGCATATCAATCAAAGTATCCCAAATTTCCTTTGCATTCTCAAGACGGCTGATTTTGTTGAATTCTTTGGGGCACAATCAGTTGAAGAGGATATCACAAGCTTGAGCATTGTATTACAGCATCTTCAACTCATCCGCGCTAGCTTCACGGTTTGGTTCCCTCCCATCAAAGAATTCACCTTGAAAGCCAATACACACAATAGCCCAAACGGCGGGGTTATGTCCGAGAATATGCATTTTCATCTTATGCTTCCAACTAGCAAAATTAGTACCATCAAAGTAAGGATCTCTACGGTGATAATTTCCCTCGCTAGACGCCATACTCTCCTAGGTTGTGAAACCAAGGCTATGACCACCAAAAGCTATGGAAATCAAAAAAATGGAGACCAAAGCTCTGATACCACTTGGAGGATCTTGAAGTATGTCTAGAGGGGGGGGGGGTGATTGGACTACTTGACCAATTAAAAACTTAACCTTTTCCCAATTTTAGTCTTTGGTAGATTTTAGCTATCTTAGCACAAGTCAAGCAATCTTCACACAATTCAAGCAAGCATGCAAAGAGTATATGAGCAGCGGAAAGTAAAGCATGCAACTTGAAAGAATGTAAAGGGAAGGGTTTGGAGAATTCAAACACAATTTGGTGCATGGTGATTTTTGAGCCGTGGTTCCGATAGGTGGTGCTATCGTACATCCACGTTGATGGAGACTTCAACCCACAAAGGGTAACGGTTGCGCGAGTCCATGGAGGGCTCCACCCACGAAGGGTCCACGAAGAAGCAACCTTGTCTATCCCACCATGGTCGTCGCCCAGGAAGGACTTGCCTCACTAGCGGTAGATCTTCACGAAGTAGGCGATCTCCTTGACCTTACAAACTCCTTGGTTCAACTCCACAATCTTGTGGAAGGCTCCCAAGTGACACCTAGCCAATCTAGGAGACACCACTCTCCAAGAAGTAACAAATGGTGTGTTGATGATGAACTCCTTGCTCTTGTGCTTCAAATGATAGTCTCCCCAACACTCAACTCTCTCTCACAGGATTTGGATTTGGTGGAAAGAAGATTTGAGTGAAAAGCAACTTGGGGAAGGCTAGAGATCAAGATTCATATGGTAGGAATGGAATATCTTGGCCTCAACACATGAGTAGGTAGTTCTCTCTCAGAAATGGTAAGTTGGAAGTGTAGGTTTGTTCTGATGGCTCTCTCCATGAATGAAGAGGAGGTGGAGGGGTATATATAGCCTCCACACAAAATATAACCTTTACACACAATTTACCAATCTCGGTGGGACCGAATCAACAAACTCAGTCAGACCGATTTAGTAAACCTAGTGACCGTTAGTGATTTCGGTGGGACCGACATGCAACTCGGTAGGAACGATATGGTTAGGGTTAGGGCATAAGGACATCTCGGTGAGACCGATTACACAAACTCGGTGAGACCGATTTTGGTAATAAGCTAACCAGAGAGTTGGTCAGGTAAACTCGGTGGGACCGGTTCGCTCATTTCGGTGGGAACGAAATGTTACGAAAGGGAAACAGAGAGTTTACATTGCAATCTCGGTGGGACCGATCACTCACTTCGGTTAGACTGAAACGTTACGAAGGGAAACAGAGAGATTACAATCCCATCTTGGTGAGACCGAGATCCCTATCGGTGAGACCGATTTTCCTAGGGTTTGTGGCAGTGGCTAAGACATCTGAACTCGGTGGCGCCGGATAGAAAGAATAAGTGGGGACGAGTTTGACTTTAGGTTTAGGTCATATGAGGATATGAGAAAGTAGTTGAGGGTTTTTGGAGCATATGACTAAGCACTTAAAGCAAGAAACTCATTAAGAAACACCTCATCCCTCCTTGATAGTATTGGCTTTTCCTATAGACTCAATGTGATCTTGGATCACTAAAATGTAAAATGTAGAGTCTTGAGCTTTTGAGCTTGAGCCAATCCTTTTATCCTTAGAATTTTGAGGGATCCACTTTCCTCATCCATGCCATGCCATTCATTGAGCTTTTCCTGAAATGTTTGTCTTGGAATAGCATTAGCTCAATGAGCCATATGTTGTTAGGAATTACCAAAACCACCTAGGGATAGTTGCACTTTCAGAACCTCACGAAATTAAACCAGGAGACACTCGTGAGGGTGCTCGCGCAGCCTCCCTTGCGAGGGTTGCGAAAGGAAAGAAGTTTCAGGCAAACGACAAAGACGGAAAACGCAGGCCGGGTGCGGAACAACACCGAAATCAACTCTAACTAAAGTTTCAAACAAAGAGGAACTAGCCAACTGCAGAAAGCAAATGAAAAGCCGCGTCCGGCATCTAATCTAGTCTTCGACGTCTTCTCATCAGCGCGGAGCTAAGTGCTGCCACTGCGCGTGGGCGGGAGCCCCCGAGGCCCAGGGGCAGCACTCCGGAGACTCCGGGGCGTGTACAACCCCAACTCATTATTATGTGAGAGTGTCACGGGCGGCGAGCTTCACATGCATTGGCCTTTTTCACAGGCACCGGGCCTTTTCTTGAGGGGAGGGGCGAGCTTCACACGCATTGGCCTTCTTCACAGGCACCGGGCCTTTTCCCAAAGCGACAAGCTTCACAGGCATTGGCCTTCTTCACAGGCTCAGGGCCTTTTCCACAGGCACTGGGCCTCGCTCAAGGGTAGAACCTCGGGAGGTGTTGGATGTTCCATGCGTTCGGGATAGGCACCCCCTGGGTCTCCAAGTGCGTGGATCCAGGCATGGAAACATGAACAACCTTGAACGGGCCCTCCCACATAGGAGAGAGCTTGTGCAGCCCCTCCCTGGAGAGGACCCGTCTGTGCACGAGGTCCCCTACCTCAAGAGTCCTGGGGCGGATGTTGCGGCAGTGGTATCATCGCAGCGCCTCTTGGTACCTTGCCGCCCGTGGCGCGGCCTCCCGATGGCATTCCTCCCCCAGCACGAGATCTGTCCCCCGCATGGCGTCCTGCTGCGCCTCATCAAACGCCAGGACCCGCACGGAGTGATGCCTGACCTTGTGAGGGAGGACGGCCTCAGCTCCGTAGACGAGGAAGAATGGGGTTTCACCTGTCGACTTTGTTGCGGTCGTGCAGATAGACCACAACACAGACTGGAGCTCATCATACCAGCCCCTGCCGCAGGCCTCCAACTTCTTCTTGAAGGTCCTGGTTCTAAGGCCCTTCACGACCTCCGTGTTGGCTCGCTCAGCCTGGCCATTGCTCCGAGGATGTGCTACTGAAGCGTAGCATATCTGCGTTCCAAGATTAGCACAATATGTTTTGAAGAGATTGCTGGTGAATTGCGAACCGTTGTCGGTGATGATGCGGTTAGGCACCCCGAATCGGCTCACAAGGCCATTGATGAACTTGACCCGGAGCCTGCTGGGATGGTGCGGACAACTTCCACCTCAGCTCACTTGGTGAACTTGTCGACGACAACGTAGAGGTAGCAATAGCCCCCTGGCACCCGAGGAAACGGGCCCAGGATGTCCAGCCCCCAAACCGCGAACGGCCATGAGAGGGGTATGGTCTGCAGGCCCTGAGTCGGCTAATGGATCTGCTTGGCATGGAATTGGCAGGCTTCACAAGCCTTCACCAGATCAATGGCGTCGTTGAGTGCTGTGGGCCAGTAGAACCTGCTGCGGAACGCCTTGCCAACGAGGGTTCGTGATGATGAGTGGTGCCCACAGTCTCCGCCATGTATGTCTGCCAACAGCTCCTTCCCCTGTTCCCTGGAAATGCAACGTAGGGATACGTCGTTCGGTCGCTTCTGGTAAAGCTCCCCATCTTGAATGCAGTATGTCGAGGCTTGCCAAGCCATGCGTTCTACGTCTTCCTCCTTCTCCGGCAAAGTCCCTTGCGGCAAGTAGCTCTTGAGTTCCACGGACCAACATCCCTCCTGAGGCTCCAGCGCCAGGAGCAAGTGTGCTCCTGAGGTCTGTGCATAGGCCAAAGCTCCCGAGGCAGGCGACTGGGGGAGCTCCGCCTGAGGTTGCGCTGCTCCTGACGGTGGTGGCACCGCTGAGGTTTTAAAGAGCCTCTCCTTAAAGACTCCAGGCTCCTGAGGAAGCCGCCTGGATGCCCTTTTCGTGATGTCGTCAGCTTCCTGATTGGTGCCGCGGGGCACATGCTACAGCTCCAAACCCCAAAACTTCTTCTCAATTTTGCGAACACCTCTGCTAGATAAGCCTCCATGTGCTCGTCCTTCGGCTCATACACCTTGTTGGATAAGTTGACGAGGAGTTGTGAATCGCCCTTGATGATGAGGCGCTTTACCCCCAAGGACACCGCAGCTTTCAGGCCCACTATCAGCCCCTCGTATTCTGCTATATTGTTGGAAACCTTTTCTCCATGCTGGAAATAGAGTTGCACGGCGTAGTAGAGCCTGTCCTGAGTGGGGGATATGAGCACCGCACCAGCCCCCGTGCCATGTCACAAGAAAGCTCTGTCGAAGTACATAACCTAGCCATCCGGTGCCTCACTTCCTGGGGAAAGCGACCGGTCCTCGCCTGCTTCAAGTCCTGGCGCCTCTGTCCATTCTGCCACAAAATCTGCAAGTGCAGCTCCCTTAACGACCCTAGTTGTGCTGAACTCCAATTGAAACGCTTGCAGTTCGATGTTCCATTCGGCGACCCTTCCCGCTGAGTTGGGACTCCTGAGCACCCTTTCCAACGGGTATGCTGAGACGACCTTGATTGGATGACCCTGGAAGTAGTGCTGCAGCCTTCGTGAGGCTACCAACAGCGCGAGCAGGAGCTTCTGAGGCATGGGGTACTGTGCCCTTGCGTCCCTCAGCACTGTGCTGACGAAGTACATGGGATGCTCGACGAGGGTGGGCGCAGTGATGGAGTCCGCACCCTCCGGGGAGTCAAGCATCTCCTGAGGCGCAAGAGTCCCCAGCTCCTGACAAACTGGTGGAGCCCCCTCAGCCGTGAGGACGCCTCCTTGCTGAGGCTAACTTGTATCTACTGAGGGTGTGACCCTTGAGAGGCCTTCCTGCCCTAGGGTTGCCGCAACTGGTGCGGTCTTGGTCCGGTGCTCCCCCCGGACGGCCACCAGAGCTGCGCTAGCGGAGTATGGTGTGGCGGCGAGATAAAGCACCAGGGGCTCCTGTGAGCATGGCGCTACCATCACAGGAGGGCTGGTCAGGTACTTCTTGAGATCTTGAAACGCTTCGTCAGCCTCTTGGGTCCATTCGAATGGGCCCTTCCTCGTCATTAGCTTGAAGAAGGGCAAAGCGCGTTCCCCTAGCTTGGAGATGAAGCGCCCTAGCGCAGTTACCTGCCCGATAAGCTTCTACATTTCCCTGAGAGTTTGTGGCGGACTCATGTCTTCAATTGCCTTGACCTTCTCTAGGTTAGCCTCGATCCCTCTGTGGGACACGAGGAAACCCTGAAGCTTGACAGAGGGAACACCGAACACGCACTTCTCTGGGTTGAGCCGCAAGTCCACCTCACGCAGGCTCGTGAAGGTTTCTTCCAGGTCCTGTATCAGGGTCTTCGCCTCTCGAGACTTTACCACTGTGTCATCGACATAAGCCTCAGTGTTCCTCCCGAGCTGCCGGCCTAATGCAATGTGCATCAGCCACTGGAAGGTTGCGCCCGCATTGCGCAATCCGAACGACATGCAGGTGTAGAAGTACACCCCGCACGGGGACAAGAAAGTCATCTTCTCCACATCTTTGACCGCCATCTTGATTTGGTGATAGCCAGAGAAGGCATCCAAGAAGCACATAAGGTCGCACTCAGCAGTAGAGTCGACAATCTGGTCGATGCGGGGGAGCGGGAACGAACCGTGTGTGCATGCCTTGTTGAGGTTGGTAAAATCGACGCACATGCGCTCCTTCCCCCCTTTTTCGGCACAACGACAGGGTTCGCCAGGCACTCTGGATAGAGAACCTCGCGAATGACTCCCGCGGCCTCCAACTTGCGGGTTTCTTGGACAATGAAAGCTTGCTTCTCGGTGGACTGCCACCTTGCCTTCTGCTTCATTGGGCGTACGTTGGGATAGACGTTCAGGTGATGCTCGATCACCTGCTTGGGGACCCCTGCCAGTTGTTTGGGTTCCCATGCGAACACCTCCTTGTTCGCGCGCAGGAACTTCACCAGGGCCTCCTCTTGCTCGGGATCTAGATTGGCGCCTATGGTCAAGGTGGCGCCGGAGGACCCATCCTCATCGACTGGTACTTGCTTGGTCTCTACTTTGTCTTGGATGAACAGTTGCTTCTTCTTGGTGGGCGCAGCCCCCTTAGCCTTGAGGGGATCAGCACTGGCGGGCTGCGCTTCTGCGGCTGCCTTGAAAGCGAGCTTGAGCGCCTGCAGGGCATCTTTTGCATCTCCGGCTATGGTGAGGACACCACTGCTCGCGGGCATTTTCATGAGGTTGTAAGATGGGTGGGTTGCTGCCATGAACTGGGCCAAAGCCGGGTAGCCGAGGATGGTGTTGTACGGGAGGCCGATGGGGGCGACGTCAAAGTCGACCAGCTCCGTGCGGGAGGCCGATGGCTTGGGTGTCGAATGTCACCGGGAGGCGGATCTTCCCCAAAGAGCCGGTGGGGCTGCTCCAGACGCCCGAGATGGGGTGGCTGGGTCGGAGTCGCTCCAGCGGCACGTGGAGGAGACTAAAGGCCTCGATCGAGAGCACATTGAGGCCAGCCCCGCCGTTGATGAGGGTCCTGGTGACGGCCACATGGCAGATGGTAGGATTACATAGCATCGGGAGTGCGCCCGAGCAGGCAGTGTTGGCAGGGTGATCATCCAAGATGAAGGTCAAGTCGGCCTTGGGTGATGCCAAACCTGGAGGAGCTGGGCGGCGAGTCAGGGCAGCGCCGACCTGGCAGACGAACGGCTTGATGTGGCGACTCGTGGGTGGGGCTAGCGAGCCACCAAGGAGTGCTGTGACGACCGGGAGCGCCGGCGCTGCGTGCTGGGCGAGGAAGAGGCCGCGCAACTCCTCGCAGGAGTCCACTGAAGACGATGGCAAGTGGAGTAACCACATGCGCGGGACGCCGGTGAGCGCCATGGGCAGCCAGTTGGCCATGACCTGGTCATCACCCCCGGTCTTGAGGATGGCCTCCTCATATGCTAGCAGGAAAGCTAGTGGATCTGCCGCGCCTCTGTAGCGCGGCGGCATCTCTGGCTCGAACTTGTTCGGCCACCGCACCTGTTGCAAAGCGGGGGTCAGTGCTCGGAGCACCCAGGGCCCAGCACCGGCTCCTGCGGCTGGAGCGGGCGACGCGTTGCCTTCCATGAGGCTGAAGCGCAAGGTTAATGGAGAACGGGCCGTTGATAGGGAGAGCTCCGGCGCACCCCTACCTGGCGTGCCAAATGTCGGATTTTGGGTTCCGACAGACCCTTGAGGTTCGAACACATGGTGTGCGCGAAGATCTCTCTCCTACCAATCCACGCTCTAGCGCCTCGCTAAGGATCTAAGCTAGAAAGATGAACACACGAGGGACACGGGGTTTATACTGGTTCAGGCCACCATTGTGGTGTACTACCCTACTCCAGTGTGTGGTGTGGTGGATTGCCTCTGGGGCTGATGATGAACAATACAAAGGAAGAACAACCTCGCGAGGGATGTTCTTGTGGTGGTGTTGTCCCTTTTGAAGGGTCGATTCGAGATCCCCCTATACTGTGGTGGCTAGCCCTATATATAGAGAGAGGCCCTGGTCCTCTTCCCAAATATTGAGCGAGAAGGGCGCCAACAATTGGTCATTTTGAAGGGGAACATCTAGTACACTTATCCTGACTAAAGTTGGTCCTCGACTGCCAAAGACTCTGACGATGACGACGTCTTGGGCTCCATGGTGACCTCCATCCTGCCGCTCTGCTGGTCTTGGTCTTGTTGCACCGAAACGGTAGCCTTTGCTTGATGCCTTGGCCTGCGCATGCTCCCTTTGCACCAAAGAGGAAACAAGGACATTGCGTAGGCCGGCGCCCGCCTGGCGCCTGCCTGGCCTCGGTCGTCATGGCTTGCGTCACGGGCACCTCGCAAGGTATCCTTTCCTTGATATCTCCGCCTCCTCGCGAGCTTGCCTGGCAAGGCCACTCCTGAGGAAGCTTCCTGTCGTCCGCCCCGCGAGGCTTGGCCCCTCGCGAGGGTCTTGAGCTTGACTTGATGAAGACGAGCCGTACTGGGCCACTGCTCGAGCCACACCACAGGCCGCATGCATGAAAGTCTGGGGACCCCCGTTCCCAGAACGCCGACAGGTTTTGTCACTGACACAAGCCTCGCTGGCTTGGGCGCATGTCGAAGCAGGGAATAGCGGCGGCGTACAAGACATGGGTTCACATTTAATGCACTTTGTCCCATACGACTATCGATAGGCTTAAACACAGTGCCCCGATGCCACCTCCTGGTACCACTATGGCGAACCCCTTGCTTATAAAAGGAGGCCCAAGGCATCCAGTAGGAGGATCCGGATCTTTGGACAAGTTACACCCATTGTAGCTAGCTCCAGTACAAGAACACTCAATAGAGATCTTAGGGAGGAGTAGGGTATTACGCAAGCCGTGGCCCGAACCTAGGTAAATCCTCTGTGTCCATTGAATTGGCCTCCCGATCCTGCTCTCCTGTCGACCCCACGCCCCGCAACCGTAGTAGGAATCTCACTTTGATCCCATAGGTGTTGTTTCCACCAACACACAGCATACACTTCACTCAGATGAACTGTTTGTGATGAGGCAGAGCAATAGAAATGGGCAGCCAGATGAAGGTGTGCCTGATATATGTTATACAGTTCACTCGGATGAACTATTTGCGTTGAGCCAAGAGAACAGAAATGGTTCAACTTGACAAGATGGGTGTTATACGCGGCAAACAGGTCTGCAATCAAAAATATGTGGGAAGACCGATAACAACACAAACGATTCATGTTAACAAGCCATGTGTGTTGTGAGCAAACGATTGCTGGTATACAATCGTCGGTGATTGATGAAATCATCACCGACGTGTTCCCTTGTTTAGTCCGTGTGCGATGTGATTTGCTCTATCTACAGAGCATCAACAAATATACTTAAAAAGACAGGATTGCATAACCAAATCAAGCATACAATTAGACAAGTGACTACACAAATAACATTTCCACACACCAAAGTAAGCAATTACATGAAGGAAATATGCCCTAGAGGCAATAATAAAGTTATTATTTATATTTCCTTATATCATGATAAATGTTTATTATTCATGCTAGAATTGTATTAACCGAAAACTTAGTACATGTGTGAACATATAGACAAACAGAATGTCAGTAGTATGCCTCTACTTGACTAGCTCGTTGAATCAAAGATGGTTAAGTTTCCTAGCCATAGACACAAGTTGTCATTTGATTAATGAGATCACATCATTAGAGAATGATGTGATTGACTTGACCCATTCTGTTAGCTTAGCACTTGATCATTTAGTATGTTGCTATTGCTTTCCTCATGACTTCTACATGTTCCTATGACTATGATATTATGCAACTCCCGAATACCGGAGGAACACTCTGTGTGCTACCAAACGTCACAACATAACTGGGTGATTATAAAGGTGCTCTACAGGTGTCTCCGATGGTACTTGTTGAGTTGGCATAGATCAAGATTAGGATTTGTCACTCCGATTGTCGGAGAGGTATCTCTGGGCCCTCTCGGTAATGCACATCACTATAAGCCTTGCAAGCAATGTGACTAATGAGTTAGTTACGGGATGATGCATTACGGAACGAGTAAAGAGACATGTCAGTAACGAGATTGAACTAGGTATTGAGATACTGACGATCGAATCTCGGGCAAGTAACATACCGATGACAAAGGGAACAACGTATGCTGTTATGCGGTTTGACCGATAAAGATCTTCCTAGAATATGTAGGAGCCAATATGAGCATCCAGGTTCCGCTATTGGTTATTGACCGGAGACGTGTCTCGGTCATGTCTACATAGTTCTCGAACCCGTAGGTTCCGCACGCTTAACGTTCGGTGACAATCGGTATTATGAGTTTATGTGTTTTGATGTATCGAAGGTAGTTCAAAGTCCTGGATATGATCACGGACATGATGATGAGTCTTTAAATGGTCGAGACATAAAGATCGATATATTGGATGACTATGTTTGGACTTTGGAAAGGTTTTGGGCAAGTTTGGACAAATACCGGAGTACCGGGGGGTTACCGCAACCCCCCGGGGAGTATATGGGCCTTAATGGGCTTTAGGGAGAGAGAGAGGGGCTGGCTATGGCTTCCCCCCCCCCCAAGCCGAGTTCGAATTGGACTAGGGGGGGGCCCATCCTTCCTTCTCCTCCTCTCCTTCCCTCCCTCCTTCTCCTACTCCTACTAGGAAAGGGGAGTCCTACTCCCGGTGGGAGTAGGACTTCCCCCTTGGCGCGCCCTCCTCCTTGGCCAGCCGCCTCCCCCCTAGCTCGTTTATATACGGGGGCAGGGGGCACCCCAAGACATGCAAGTTGATCATTGATCTTTTAGCCGTGTGCGGTGCCCCCTCCACCATAATCCACCTCGGTCATATCGTCGTAGTGCTTAGGCGAAGCCATGCGCCGGTAGCTTCATCATCACCATCATCATGCCGTCGTGCTGATGAAACTCTCCCTCGAAGCTCTACTAGATCATGAGTTCGCGGGACGTCACCGAGCTGAACGTGTGTAGATCACGGAGGTGTCGTACGTTCGGTACTAGGATCGGTCGATCTTGAAGAGGTACGACTACATCAACCGCGTTGTCATAACGCTTCCGCTTACGGTCTACGAGGGTACGTGGACGACACTCTCCCCTCTCGTTGGTATGCATTACCATGATCTTGCGTGTGCGTAGGATTTTTTTTGAAATTACTACATTCCCCAACAGTGGTATCCGAGCCAGGTTTATGCGTAGATGTTATATGCACGAGTAGAACAAAAGTGAGTTGTGGGCGATACTAGTCATACTGCTCACCAGCATGTCGTACTTTGATTCGGCGGTATTGTTGGATGAAGTGGCCCGGGCCGACATTATGCGTACGCTTACGCGAGACTAGTTCTACCGACGTGCTTCACATATTGGTGGCTGGCGGGTGTCGGTTTCTCCAACTTTAGTTGAATCGAGTGTGGCTACGCCCGGTCCTTGTGAAGGTTAAAACAACACATACTTGACAAAATATCGTTGTGGTTTTGATGCGTAGGTAAGAACGGTTCTTGCTCAGTCCATAGCAGCCACGTAAAACTTGCAACAACAAATTAGAGGACGTCTAACTTGTTTTTGCAGGGCATGTTGTGATGTGATATGGTCAAGAAATGATGCTAAATTTTATTGTATGAGATGATCATGTTTTGTAACAAAGTTATCGGCAACTGGCAGGAGCCATATGGTTGTCGCTTTATTGTATGAAATGCAATCACCATGTAATTGCTTTACTTTATCACTAAGCGGTAGCGATAGTAGAAGCAATAGTTGGCGAGACGACAAGAATGCTACGATGGAGATCAAGGTGTCGCGCCGATGAAAATGGTGATCATGATGGTGCTTTGGAGATGGAGATCAAAGGCACAAGATGATGATGGACATATCATATCACTTATTTTGATTGCATGTGATGTTTATCTTTTATGCATCTTATTTTGCTTAGATCGACGATAGCATTATAAGATGATCTCTCACTAAATCTGAAGGTATAAGTGTTCTCCCTGAGTATGCACCGTTGCGAAAGTTCGTCATGCCGAGACACCACGTGATGATCGGGTGTGATAAGCTCTACGTTCACATACAACCGGTGCAAGTCAGATTTGCACACGCAGAATACTCGGGTTAAACTTGACGAGCCTACCATATGCAGATATGGCCTCGGAACACTAAGACCGAAAGGTTGAGTGTGAATCATATAGTAGATATGACCAACATAGTGATGTTCACCATTGAAAAATACTCCATCTCACGTGATGATCAGACATGGTTTAGTTGATATGGATCACGTGATCACTTAGATGATTAGAGGGATGTCTATCTAAGTGGGAGTTCTTAAGTAATTTGATTAATTGAACTTTACTTTATCATGAACTTAGTATCTGATAGTATTTTGCATGTCTATGTTGTTGTAGATAGATGGCCCGTGCCGTTGTTCCGTTGAATTCTAATGCGTTCCTAGAGAAAGCTAAGTTGAAAGATGATGGTACCAATTACACGGACTGGGTCCGTAACTTGAGGATTATCAGTACAAAAAAAATACACTTCCGTGATGCTACATGTTTGTCACAGTAGGTCACGTTTTTTGTCATGCATGTACATCCATGAAAAATTTATGACAAAATCAAGATAGTCATACCTGCGTTGTCGTAGAAGTGTTCCATGACATTACCAAAATTATCATCACGGAAGTGTCCACTTCCATGACGATAAATCGCACGTCACATAAGTGCTTTGGTCAAGGGTGACCGACATGTGGCATCCACCATAACGGAACGCCGTTAAGCTATCGGGTCGGGTTTTGGATCCGATAACCCGTTAACAGCCCCGACCAATGGGGATTTTCCACATGTAAAATCATCATTGGCTGGAGGAAACACGTGTCGGCTCATCATTGGGATAGATGTCATCCACTCATTGGACAGAAGTCGCCTATGATACGTCGACACGTGGCACGGCCCAACAGAGGCCCATTCCTGTGAAAAGGCCGGTCAATTTGACTTGGTCAAAAGGTGGCGGGCCGGCCCATGGAAAGCCTGTTAATGACCTGTTCGCATATAGCCCATTTACAGCCTGCTAACCCAAGGCCCGTTACGCCCTATCCGAATTAGGCTCAGTAGCGTCATCTGGGCCATCCGATATGATTCCAGGCCGTTTTCACTTCTGGACCATGTATGGCCCATGACGTCTTTCGGCCCATCTGAGGCCCTATGTAACTATTGGCCTATTAACGGCCCGTGGTGAAACTATCCCGTAATGAACAGTGTATCACTTTACACCCATTAACGTCCCGTGGTGAAACTGGCCCGTAATGAACAGTGTATCACTTTATACCCATTAACGACCCGTTATTCCGTTGGGCCGTTTCCAGCCCATGCTATCTTTCGGCCTTCTCAGAGCCCATTTATTCTTGGGCTCATTTCCATCATTCGCTTACTTACGGCCCGTTACTATCATTTTCTGCTTGTGGGCCAAATTCAGCCCGTGATTACAGTCGGCCCGTTTGTGGTCTGTTAATACGTTGGGCCGTTTTCATAGCATCATCAAATACGGCCTATTAACGATGGCCCATTATGGTCGGCCCTTGAACGGACGATTCCAACTCTAGCCCGTTTACAGCCATAATGCGGCCTGTTATTGGCCCATGTTTGGCCAATCGATCATACGGCCCGTATAAGGCCCATTGATGATACAACCCGTAGAAGGCCCATTGTTTCTACGGCCCGTAGAAGGCCGATTGTTTCTACGTCCTGTAGAAGGCCTACTGTTTCTATGGCCCGTAGAAGGCCCACTATTTCTACGGCCCGTAGGAGGCCCAGTGTCACTACAGTAAATATTAGCCCATGGTTATTGTGGCCTAGTTTTAAAAAATAGGTTATTGCAGCCACTAGCAAACCGCAGAAAAAGAACTGCACTGACTACAAGCAAACAAATAAACAAGACAACAAGGAAATAAATAAGCAAGCAACTTATGCTAGGCTATCACGTCTATTACACATATTACATCCACTGGGCGTCAAAGTTCGCCACCAGTGCAAATATAGGGAACAAAGCAGCATATAAACGCCGCAGCAAAACAGGTCCAGAACTGAAACCACTTCAGAAGAGTTCAAGAAACAATATCTTGGGTACCCATAATGCTGGCAAGATGCTTAGCAAGCTTATTAAATTTCTCTTGTTTGGCGCTTAAATCCTCCAGCGCTTGCTGTTGCATAAGAAAGTACACACCTGAATTCTGCAGGGACTTCCTCAGTCCTTTGGATTTTTGCCACAACACAGCTGACTGATGCCTTTCAGCTTGTAGCAGAGACTGAAGAAGCCGAAGTGATTCTGGCAGCGAGTTCGAAGAGCTTGTGCCAGCGGCACTGGCCAGTAACCCGAACACTACATCAACGCAGGACTATGGGGTTTTCTCACTGTCTACAAGATCGTTTTTATCACCTTTCTTGGAGACCAACAGGGTTGTCTCACTATCTTGAACCTTATCTGCATTACTTTCTCTACCATTGCATAGCGGGGTGCTCTTCTCCAATATTCTGTTTGCATACTACAAGAGAAACAAGCAGACCCATCACAGGTTTAGCTTGTAGTATACGAGACTCATTCTGGTAAAGCGGTTCAGTAGTAAGGTGGACAGGACAACAACATGAAACTGATGTCTACTACACAACCTTCTTCTTGTAGACGTTGTTGGGCCTGTAAGTGCACAGGTTTGTAGGACAGTAGCAAATTTCCCTCAAGTGGATGACCTAAGGTTTATCAATCCGTAGGAGGCGTAGGATGAAGATGGTCTCTCTCAAACAACCCTGCAACCAAATAACAAAGAGTCTCTTGTGTCCCCAACACACCCAATACAATGGTAAATTGTATAGGTGCACTAGTTCGGCGAAGAGATGGAGATACAAGTGCAATATGGATAGTAGATATAGGTTTTTGTAGTCTGAAATAATAAAAACAGCAAGGTAATGAGCGATAAAAGTGAGCGCAAACGGTATTGCAATGGTAGGAAACAAGGCCTAGGGTTCATACTTTCACTAGTGCAAGTTCTCTCAACAATAATAACATAGATAGATCATATAACAAGCCATCAACATGCAACAAAGAGTCACTCCAAAGCCACTAATAGCGGAGAACAAACGTAGAGATTATGGTCGGGTACGAAACCACCACAAAGCTATTCTTTCGGATCGATCTATAAAAGAGTTCGTACTAGAATAACACCTTAAGATACAAATCAACCAAAACCCTAATGTCACCGAGATACTCCATTGTCACCTCAAGTATCCGTGGGCATGATTATATGATATGCATCACACAATCTCAGATTCATCCAACCAACATAAAAGTACTTCAAACAGTGCCCCAAAGCTACTACCGGAGAGTCAAGAACGTGTGCCAACCCCTATGCATAGGTTCCCAATGTCACGAAACCCGCAAGTTGATCACCAAAACATACATCAAGTGGCACATGATATCCCATTGTCACCACAAATAATAACGGCAAGACATACATCAAGTGTTCTCATAAAAGACTCAATCCGATAAAATAACTTCAAAGGGGAAACTCAATTCATCACAAGAGAGTAGAGGGGGAGAAACATCATAAGATCCAACTACAATAGCAAAGCTCGGGATAGATCAAGATCGTGCCATAGAGGAACACGAGAGAGACAGAGAGAGAGAGATCAAACACAGAGCTACTGGTACATACCCTCAGCCTCGAGGGTGAACTACTCCCTCCTCGTCATGGATAGCGCCGGGATGATGAAGATGGCCTCCAGTGATGGGATCCCCCTCCGGCAGGGTGCCAGAACAGGGTCCCGATTGGTTTTTCGTGGCTCTGGAGGCTTGCGGCGGCGGAAATCCCGGTCTAGGTTTTGTTCGGGAAGTTTCACGATACGTAGGTATATATGGGTGTATGGGGTACGTCGGTGGAGCTACGGGGGCCCCACGAGGCAGGGGGCGCGCCCAGGGGGTAGGGCACGCCCCCACCCTCGTGAGCACCTCCCATATCTCCTGACGTGCACTCCAAGTCCATCGGGTGGCTTTCCTTCCAAAAATAACTTCTCCAGTTGATTTCGTTCCATTTTGACTCCGTCTGATATTCCTTTTCCTCGAAACACTGAAATAGGCATAAAACAGCAAATCTGGGCTGGGCCTCCGGTTAATAGGTTAGTCCCAAAAATAATATAAGAGTGTAAAATAAAGCCCAATATTGCCTAAAACAGTAGGTAAAGTAGCATGGAGCAATCAAAAATTATAGATACGTTGGAGACGTATCAAGCATCCCCAAGCTTAATTCCTGCTCGTCCTCGAGTAGGTAAATGATAAAAAAGAATTTCTGAGCAGAGTGATACTTTGGCATAATTTCAATGTAAATCTTCTTAATTGTGATATCAATATTCAGATCAGAAAGATTCAAGACAAAAGTTCATATTGACATACAAATAATAATACTTCAAGCACACTAATCAAAATAATTATGTCATCTCAAAATAACATGGCCAAAGAAAGTTCATCCCTACAAAATCATATAGTTAGGCTATGCTTCATTTTCGTCACATGAAGATGTTCCCAACTTCTATACCCCCGATGATAAGCCAAGCAATTGTTTAATACTTTAAATAATCTCAAACTTTTTCAACCTTCACGCAATACATGAGCGTGAGCCATGGATATAGCACTATGGGTGGAATAGAATATAATGATGGGGATTGTGCGGAGAAGACAAAAAAGGAGAAAGTCTCACATTGACGAGGATAATCAACGGGCTATGGAGATGCCGATCAATTGATGTCAACATGAGGAGTAGGGATTTCCATGCAACGGATGCACTAGAGCTATGAATGCTCAACAAAAGAAAACTAGTGGGTGTGCTTCCAACTTGCTTGCTCATGAAGACCTAGGGCATTTGAGGAAGCCCATCATAGGAATATACAAGCCAAGTTCTATAATGAAAAATTCCCACTAGTATGAAAAAGAAAACTTATGAGACTCACTATATGAAAAACATGGTGCTACTTTGAAGAACAATATATGAGACTCACTACATGAAGAACGAGGTGCTACTTTGAAGCACAAAATATGAGACTCACTACATGAAGAACATGGTGCTACTTTGAAGCACAAGTGTGGAAAAAGAGATAGTAGCATTGCCCTTTTCTTTTTTTTGGGCCTTCCTTTTTTTTATTTTGGCCTTTCTCTTTTTTTAATTTATTTGGGCAATGCTCTAATAATGATGATCATTACACTTCTATTGATTACAACATGAGGATTACAACTCAAAACTAGAACAAGGTATGACTCTATGAATGCCTCTGGCGGTGTACCGGGATGGTGTAATGAATCAAGAGTGACATGTATGAAAAATAATGCATGGTGGCTTTGCCACAAATACGATGTCAACTACATGATCATGCAATGGCAATATGACAAAAGTAATGTATGTCATAATAATGATGAACGGAACAGTGGAAAGTTGCATGGCAATATATCTCGGAATGGCTATGGAAATGCCATAATAGGTAGGTATGGTGGCTGTTTTGAGGAAGATATAGGGAGGTTTATGTGTGATAGAGCGTATCGTATCACAGAGTTTGGATGCACCGGCGAAGTTTGCACCAACTCTCAATGTGAGAAAGGGCAATGCACGGTACCGAAGAGGCTAGCAATGGCGGAAAGGTAAAAGTGCGTATAATCCATGGACTCAACATTAGTCAAAAGAACTCATATACTTATTGCAAAAGTTTAGAAGTCATCAAAAATCAAGTACTATGCGCATGCTCCTAGGGGGATAGATTGGTAGGAAAAGACCATCGCTCGTCCCCGACCGCCACTCATAAGGATGCACAAGCCAGGTACACTTCATGCTTCAAATTTGTTACACAACTTTAACCATATGTGCATGCTACGGGATTTACCAACTTCAACACAAGTATTTCTCAAATTGACAACTACTCAACTAGCATGACTTTGATATTATTACCTCCATATCTCAAAACAATTATCTAGCATCAAACTTATCTTAGTATTCAACGCACTCAAAAGAAAGTTTCACATATCTTGAACACCAAGTATATTAACATTAAGCAAATCACCATGCTATTAACGAATCTCAAAATAATCTAAGTGAAGCATGAGAGATCAATAGTTTCTTTAAAACAAATCCACCACCGTGCTCTAAAGGATATAAGTGAAGCACTAGAGCAAAAATTATCAAGCTCAAAAGATATAAGTGAAGCACAATGAGTATTCTAGCAAAATAATTAGGCAACTATGCAAGGACTCTCTATCATTAAAGAATTTCAGATCTTGGTATTGTATTCAAGCAGCAAGAAAAACAACATAAAATGAGAATGCAAGGATAGCACAACTCATGTGAAGAAGCAAAAACTTAGGCTCAACCGATACTAACCGATAGTTGTTGAAGAAGAAAGGTGGGATGCCTACCGGGGCATCCCCAAGCTTAGATGCTTTAGACTTCTTGAAATATTATCTTGGGGTGCCTTGGGCATCCCCAAGCTTGAGCTTTGGTGTCTCCTTAATTCCTTTCATGTCATGGTTTCTCTTTTTACCAAAGCTTCATTCACAACAAACTCAACAAGAACTCGTGAGATAGGTTAGTATAAACCAATGCAAAACCATAACATCTTCTACTGTAACAAATCACTAACATTATTATTCAACATTGAATACTAAATGTCTCTGTATATTTAATAATACTATCCTCAAATAGAATCATTAAACGAGCAAACATATGCAAACAATGCAACCATAACAACAATCTGCCAAAACAGTACAGTCTGTAAAGAATGCAAGAGTATCAATACTTCCCTGACTCCAAAAATTATGAACTAAACTTTCCACTGTAATAAATTTATCATAGCTTAATATGCAAAAAAGATTCAACGTTAGACCATGTTCTGACTTTTCTAGGGAATTTTTGCAACAGCGGTAAACTTTCTGTTTTCAAACAACAACAAGTATACTAGCAAAACAAGCATGGCAAAGGCTATCCTTGACTTTTTATTGAAACGAAAGATGCAAAACATTATTATAACTAACAGCAAGAAAAAACTAACAAAATAAAATGATGCTCCAAGTAAAACACATATCATGTGGTGAATAAAAATATAGCACCAAGTAAAGTTACCGATGAACGAAGACGAAAGAGGGGATGCCATCCGGGGCATCCCCAAGCTTAGGCTCTTGGTTGTCCTTGAATATTACCTTGGGGTGCCTTGGGCATCCCCAAGCTTAGGCTCTTTCCACTCCTTATTCCATAGTCCATTGAATCTTTACCCAAAACTTGAAAACTTCAACCACACAAAACTCAAAACAAAACTCGTAAGCTCCGTTAGTATAAGAAAATTAAACCACCACTTAGGTACTGTAATGAACTCATTATAAATTCATATTGGTGTAAATCCTACTGTATTCCAACTTATCTATGGTTCATACCCTCCGATACTACTCATAGATTCATCAAAATAAGCAAACAACACAATGAAAACAGAATCTGTCAAAAACAGAACAGTATGTAGTAATCTGTATCAAGCGTATACTTCTGAGACCCCACAAATTATGAAATAAATTGCTGGACCTTAGGAATTTGTCTATTAATCATATGAAAAAAGAATGAACCTAAAATCACTCTCCAGTAAAAAAAGGCAGGATCACATAAACTTCACCCAAGTCTTCCAAAGGTTCTACTTGGCACTTTATTGAAACAAAAGCTATAAAGCATGATTACTACAGTAGCATAATCATGTGGACACACAAAAACAGTAAGGATAAATATTGGGTTGTCTCCCAACAAGCGCTTTTCTTTAATGCCTTTCTAGCTAGGCATGATGATGACAATGATGCTCACATAAAAGATAAGAATTGAAACATAAAGAGAGCATCATGAAGCATATGACTAGCACATTTAAGTATAACCCACTTACTATGCATAGGGATTTTGTGAGCAAACAACTTATGGGAACAATAATCAACTAGCATAGCATGGCACAACAAGCATAACTTCAAGATTTTAAGCACATAGAGAGGAAACTTGACATCATTGCAATTCCTAGAAGCATATGTTCCTCTCTCATAATAATTTTCAGTAGCATCATGAATGAATTCAACAATATAACCAGCACCTAAAACATTCTTTTCATGATCTACAAGCATAGAAAATTTACTATTCTCAATATAAGCAAATTTCTTCTCATGAATAGTAGTGGGAGCAAACTCAACAAAATAACTATCATCTGATTGAAAATTAAGATCAAGATGACAAGTTTCATGGTTATCGTTATTCTTTAAAGCATATGTGTCATCACAATAATCATCATAGATAGGAGGCATGCTTTCATCATAGTAAATTTGCTCATCAAAGCTTGGGGGACAAAAAATATCATCTCCATCAAACATAGCTTCCCCAAGCTTGTGGCTTTGCATATCATTAGCATCATGGATATTCAAAGAATTCGTACTAACAACATTGCAATCATGCTCATCATTCAAATATTTAATGCCAAGAATTCTATGTAATTCTTCTTCTAGTACTTGAGCACAATTTTCCTTTCCATCATACTCATGAAAGATATTAAAAAGATGAAGCGCATGAGACAAATTCAATTCCAATTTTTTTTAGTTTTCTTTTATAAACTAAACTAGTGCTAAAACAAGAAACAAAAAGATTCGGTTGCAAGATCTAAAGATATACCTTCAAGCACTCACCTCGCCAGCAAAGAGCATACTGACAGAGTGTGAGTACCCTTTACCTAGCTTCCCCGGCAACGGCGCCAGAAAAGAG
This sequence comes from Triticum aestivum, assembly GCF_018294505.1. NCBI lineage: Eukaryota > Viridiplantae > Streptophyta > Magnoliopsida > Poales > Poaceae > Triticum > Triticum aestivum. The sequence continues at coordinate 613,367,807 of NC_057801.1, forward strand.
CTTCATGTCTACTACACAACCTTCTTCTTGTAGACGTTGTTGGGCCTGCAAGTGCACAGGTTTGGAGGACAGTAGGAAATTTCCCTCAAGTGGATGACCTAAGGTTTATCCATCTGTAGGAGGCGTAGGATGAAGATGGTCTCTCTCAAACAACCCTGCAACCAAATAACAAAGAGTCTCTTGTGTCCCCAACACACCCAATACAATGGTAAATTGTATAGGTGCACTAATTCAGCGAAGAGATGGTGATACAAGTGCAATATGGATAGTAGATATAGGTTTTTGTAGTCTGAAATAATAAAAACAGCAAGGTAACAAGTGATAAAAGTGAGCGTAAACGGTATTGCAGTGGTAGGAAACAAGGCCTAGGGTTCATATTTTCACTAGTGCAAGTTCTCTCAACAATAATAACATAGATAGATCATATAACAAGCCCTCAACATGCAACAAAGAGTCACTCCAAAGCCACTAATAGAGGAGAACAAACATAGAGATTATGGTCGGGTACGAAACCACCACAAAGCTATTCTTTCGGATTGATCTATAAAAGAGTTCGTACTAGAATAACACCTTAAGATACAAATCAACCAAAACCCTAATGTCACCTAGATACTCCATTGTCACCTCAAGTATCCGTGGGTATGATTATACGATATGCATCACACAATCTCAGATTCATCCAACCAACATAAAAGTACTTCAAAGAGTACCCCAAAGCTACTACTGGAGAGTCAAGAACGTGTGCCAACCCCTATGCATAGGTTCCCAATGTCACAAAACATGCAAGTTGATCACCAAAACATACATCAAGTGGCACATGGTATCCCATTGTCACCACAGATAATCACGGCAGGACATACATCAAGTGTTCTCATAAAAGACTCAATCCGATAAAATAACTTCAAAGGGGAAACTCAATTCATCACAAGAGAGTAGAGGGGGAGAAACATCATAAGATCCAGCTACAATAGCAAAGCTCGGGATACATCAAGATCGTGCCATAGAGGAACACGAGAGAGAACACGAGAGAGAGAGATCAAACACATAGCTACTGGTACATACCCTCAGCCCCGAGGGTGAACTACTCCCTCCTCGTCATGGATAGCGCCGGGATGATGAAGATGGCCTCAGGTGATGGGACCCCCCTCCGGCAGGGTGCCGGAACAGGGTCCCGATTGGGTTTTCGTGGCTCTGGAGGCTTGAGGAGGCGGAATTCCGGATCTAGGTTCTGTTCTGGAAGTTTTACGATACGTAGGTATATATGGGTGCAGGGGGTACGTCGGTTGAGCTACGGGGGCCCCATGAGGCAGGGGGCACGCCCAGGGGGGTAGGGCGCGCCCCCCACCCTCATGAGCACCTCCCGTATCTCCTGATGTGCACTCCAAGTCCATCGGGTGGCTTTCCTTCCAAAAATAACTTCTCTAGTTGATTTCGTTTCGTTTTGACTCCGTCTGATATTCCTTTTCCTCGAAACACTGAAATAGGCATAAAACAACAAATCTAGGCTGGGCCTCTGGTTAATAGGTTAGTCCCAAAATTAATATAAGAGTGGAAAATAAAGCCCAATATTGCCTAAAATAGTAGATAAAGTAGCATGGAGCAATCAAAAATTATAGATACGTTGGAGACGTATCAGAAACAAACATATATCTATGTACTATGGTCACTGTATTGTCCATATCATTCTAGTTTATGTTCCCTCATCAAGATAGAGACACAATTCAACTCATATATTTTTAAGACACAACAGCATAGATAGAATATAAGTGTGAGAAACTACACGGCATAGGCAGCACTTGTAATGTGCATCACATGAGAACATAACTGTTTATACAACTTAAACTGAAATCAACATAGAGCAATAAGTTAGAACAGCAATCCAGTTAAAGAAATAGGTTTAAAACATACCTGTTGCGCCATTGGAGTTTCAATTGGATCCTTCAAATTCGAAAGTAGTTGGTATGAGTAAATATAGTGATGCAACAGCAAAGGAGTATGGACCATAGCTACGGAATCTGACCTGAGAAGAGTTGCTCTTCTGCTTTAAACATGGAGTTTGGGTTAGCTGTGGTGGTCTTCATGCTTTGGGCACTGCAGTAGCTTTACAAACTGCTCGTGTGGGGGTACTCTGTGGTGGACATGGTGCTTTGTCAACTATAAGTGGGTTACTATCCACTGGGGTTGCGGTTAGATGGGTTGTAGCTGGTTCTCTGCCCAACGGTGTAAGTGTGCAATATGGAAGAGTCTCGATTATGTGTGGTGGGGCTAGTTTGTGGGCCAGTACAACCATGGTTCTATCTGCATCGACGGGTAGCACTGTCTTTTGTGAAGAATGGGTTTTTGCTCCCTTAGATACTGCCATCACCCCCTCCAATTCAAATGGCTGATAAACAAGAAAAGAAATTGAACGTACATACATTGTATGATAGACAGATGTGGTAATTCACATATATATTGTCTAACCAAACAGGACAGCATGACACAATTTCACATATATGATGCCTAACTAAACAGGATAGCACACAGTTTCAGATATATGATGGATAACTTAACAGGATATAATGGCATAATTCAACATATGATGAGTACCTAAACAGGATGACATGACAAAACTATATGATGTCTTTCTAAAATAGGTTGGGATGAAATAATTCACATACATGTTGTCTAAGTATGCAGGATGGCATGATATAATTGACATAATTGATTCATATACTAAGCAGCTGGCACTCGCATGTATGATCTCTAAACTAAGCAGATAGAATTCAATATTTTGCGTATGATGTCTAAACTAAGCAATGCAAGACACCATATGCATCATATGAGAAATATAAACATTGCAACTTAGAGCATACACCTCAGGTGGGATATAGGACTGGTCATCTGTCTCTGAATCCTCCTCTGAGGAGCTCCCTGTAACCATCGAGATATATGCTTCAACATGTACCATTGCCTACTCTAAAGACCTTGTTTTCACTCCAGATTTTTCCATAACCGGCTCAAATGGCTGATACACATGAAGAGTAGTTCAATATACACAGATTGTCGACAAATGGAATATGTAATGAAAAAAAATATGGCATGATATAATTCACATATATGATGCCTGGCTCCATGGCGGTGCATAATTCACATATATGATAACTGGCTGAAAAACATGGCATTGCACAATTCACATATCTGATATATAAAGCAAACAGGAGGCATTCACACAAAGCATGTCTAATCTAAGCAGATGGCATGGCAATGCAAGACACCATATGCATGATATGAGCAATATAACCCAGCCAAGTTAGAGCATGCACCTCGGGGGGGGGGGGGATACGACTGGTCATCTCTCTCTGAATCCTCCTCTGAGAAGCTATCTGTAACCAGCAAGAAATCTGCATCGACAGGTAGCACTGACTGCTCAGAAGACCTTGTTTTCACTCCAGATTTTCCCATGACCGACTCAAATGGCTGATGCACAGGAAGAGTAGATGAATGTATAAACATTGTTGACAAATGGAATACATTATGGAAAAAATATGGCACGATACAATTCACATATACAATGACTAAAAAGTTGGTCACTTGTTGAAATCTCTAAAAGGAAAAATATTTAGGAATGGTGGGAGTATGATATAGAAACCAAACAGGTGGCATTCACACAAAGCAGATCTAAACTAAGCTGATGACATATAAGATGTATAATGTAAGCAATGCAAGGCGCCATATGCATGATATGACCAACATCAGCATGCCAGGTTAGAGCAACCACCTCAGGTGGTAAACAGGCGTGGTCGGCTCCTTCTGAATCTCCATCTGAACAGTTATCTTCCTCTGGAATACAATCTGGAAATGCAGGAGGGGGGGCACTTCTCCCACCATGGCGCGGCGTCTGCATGACATTATATTCGCACGCAACGGTCTTCTCTTTTTCTCTACATGTTCAGTATGATTGTGTACAATATCTGACTTGCATAATAAAAAATAGTTAGATTTTGTAAGGCCTAAGGGGTGCATGCAAAAATCAAGACTGATGGTAGCAAATGAGTGGATGGATCCAAAACTAATGATAACAGGTAGATTATAGCTTCAGTTTAAAAAGATAGACAATGGATCATCTATTGTTTGTTGCCCACCCAACATGAACCACATAGAAGACCCCAGATGAACCATATAGTAGACAGATACTATTCGTTGCTGGCTCGATATGAGACCCATGGGCAATTCAAAACTCAAGATTGAACGATAAGGTAGCAGGTAATAATAACCGATGTATAACGTAAGAAAACATGAAAGACTACGACCTCTCTTCCGGAACTGTGTAGTCCTTAGGTTCATCTGCTCAGTCGATGATGGTAATGCAGTTGGCATGGCTGCCGGCAACGGGGAAGATGATCTGAGGCGGCGAAAGAAAGTCTGCAGGGGGGATCTCTGTTGCAGTGAACGCTTCTGTCAATCGTGCACCTCAGGTGGGGTGGATGACGGCACGGCAGGAGCAAGACATAAGACACAGAGTTTTCTTTGACGCCTATCTGAAAATGAAGTAAATTTGTAAGGGCTCCTTAGAATTGGAGGATTCTATAAACGCAGGGACAGGAAATACACAAGAATAGGATAGGAATGCACGTGCAAAACAGAGCACTTGGAAACATAGGATTTTAGTCAACCTGGGTGTTTGGCTCACATGAATTGGAAGAACAGAGGAATGGAGAAACAAAGTGATGCGACGAGTATACAACCTCGTTGGCATAGCCTTGTGGACCTCAGCATCATTGGGTTGGACGTGGAGGATGGTGATGATGCTGGTGTGACTGTCGGAGGCGGGGAAGAAGATCCAAGGCCTCTGGAAATGGCGCCGAGGGTACTGCTCCGCTGTGATGGACGGTTCCGTCGTTGGAGCAGCTCCGCTTAGGTGTACAGCGACGAGGCTGGAGCATGACAAGACAGACAACGTTAATCTGAAATGGGACCCTAAAATAATCTGCAATAGATGATGTAAAATACATCACCAAAAAGTGCTAGATGTAAAACACATCAGCCGCGCCACAGCCGCTCCGACAGATGTTGTAAGTACTGTTCACTCTGAACTTAACTGAAGAAAATGAACTTCACAGTCGAATCTGAATTTTACTGTCGAAACTGATTGAACTAGTAACAGAGCATTGCAATAGATGTTTAGGGCGTTCGAGCACTAGTAGTAGAGAAGCAGTGATCTAAATCAGCAGATGCTCGAGCAGGGAACACACTAGCAGAGAGCAAGTCGTGCAGTAGCACCGCGAGCGAGTGCTAAAGCAGCAACTCCTGTAGCTGCCAGAGGTTGTGCAGCAGCAGCAGCAGCAGTGCAAGCGAGAGCAAGAGCAAAGCAGCAGCACAAACGAAAGCAGGAGAAGTGTAGCAGCGCGACCGACAGCAAGAACAAAGCCACAGTGCGAGCGAGAGCCGGAGCAGCTGCAGCTAGTGCCATTGTGGAAGTCGCCGCCGAGGAAGCAACGACATGGGGGAGAGATGTCGTTGATGATGTGGACAGCGACGGCGCCGTCAATGGAGACCCGCCATGTCTACTCGGTAACGAGCACCGGCAGCCCCGTGAGATCGAATAAAAGATAAAATGCAGCGGTGAGTGCAGAACCTCCTTGGTGGTGCCGAGTTGGCCTCGGCTTCATCGGAGGAATTGGTGAGGGTGCTGCGGTTCCGGTGGGGCAGGTCAAGACAGCACTGTGGGAATTGAGGTGGCGTGATAGACTAGGCGAACGTCGGGGCAGCTCCTTGGAGGTGGAGGATGGGGCGGCTAATTCGGCGGGACGACGAGATTGACAACGGATCCTCATCTAGTGCGGTGGATGAGGGACGACGAGCTGTTGCGGTGGACGACGTAGTCGGGGAAGAGTCTCCGGCTGGGCGGTGGTCGGGAGACCGGTGGAGGAGCGTGGGGTTTCGCAGGTTTTGGCGGCCTTGGTGTAGAAATGGGGGGGGGCGAAGGGGGAGGGGGAGCCAAGCTTAGGGACGCACTTGTACGGAATGTAGGGTAAGTTACCAGTGTACCCCCACCGGTTTTGACACCGCGACATGGAGCTTCATTTCCGGCTGAGGGGTAGAAGGGGGATTTCGTGTGTCTGGGCTGCGAGAGCGATTTCGGATGAGGAGGGAGTTCTCGCGCGCATCCAAATTTCGGGATAACAAGGTGCGGCGCGGGTTGAAGAAGCGGGAGTTTCAAAGCAGGTGAGACAAAAGATACTCGAGCTTGAAAATTTCGGGATAACAAGGTGCGGAATCCTTGTTCGGCAGAACAAACTTAACGTGTAAAAAAACAATTCATACAAGACACAAGAGAGTCATGTCCCCTTTTACTATATTGCTATAGATGCCATTGAAAAAACTACAAGAAAAATGTAAAAAAAATCGGGAGAACAAGATTACCCTGCATAGTACCAAATCGATTCGCACTTCCCTCAACAACAACAAAAAACTAATCAATTCCCACCGAAGAAAGAATAATGTCCCTTTTTATATGATTACAGATGCCATGATCTTGAATTTCAATTTTGGAATCCACGTTATGTTGAATTCGAATATATCGTTAGGTGACCTTGCGGTTTATAATTGATGTAGTCGTACATTTTGATCTTCATCATATATGAACATTTTACTCCACCATGTGAACATATATATTGTCGTCTACCATATGGACTAAATTTGAATCAATTTTCCTTATTTGAATACGATTGTTGTCAAGTTATACAATAATTTAAATATTATCTTGATAACAAAAAACATGCATATAGCAGTAATCATATTTCACTGTGAACTACATGTACCATATGCTCTCCAATTCAAATATTTGTATCCATTTTATGTTGAATTCAAATCATAGTACATTATTTGTCTAGGTAGCGAGATGTTCGGGATAATCTAAACCCTGTTTTCATATGTATAATTTTTGGCTGAATTGGGACAAGTTTTGGTATAAGCTTCTTCCAAAACCAGAGATTCTCTCAACAAGCCTCGTGGTTCCGAGAGGTAACGTGTCACCTTTGTGTGCGAAACGATATACGCTGCCTCCCCCCTGATTTTCTTTACAGAAGCAACGTAGAACTATATGAGTGCCCTGTTAAATTTTGGAATTATTTCGGGTTCGTTTGGCCTTTTTATACATTAATTGAGTTTCTAGACTTTTAAAGTGCATAATCTAAATATGAACTGCATGCACATGCTTCGGTGCACCAAAGTTGGTTGAAAAATCACATGTATGTCCTTGGTTGAATTTCTAGGTCCCATGGAAGAAATGAGAATGAAATTCAAACATCTGGACATCGTGACTCGGCCGAGAACATCGAGAAACTTAAATTTTAAATTCATGTAAATCCAAAACTCGTCTGCAAATCAAGAAACTTGGCATGGTGTCATGTCATGGCACTAACATGTTGTGGTAAAAAATTGGGCCGATTTGGAAGCTCGTGGTTCTAAGAGGGAACGTGCCACCTTTGAGTGTGAAACGATATACGCTGCCCCCCACCCTTGAGTTTCTTAACAAAGGCAACATAGAACTACATGAGTGCCTTGTTAAATTTTGGAATTATTCCGAGTTCGTTTTTCGTTTTTTATACATTAATTAAATTTCTGTTCATTTAATGTGCATAAGTCAAATTTGAACTACAAGCACATGCTCTCGTGCACCAAAGTTGGTTGAAAAATCACATTTGTGTCCTCGGGTGAATTTTTAGGTCCCATGCAAGAAATGAGAATAAAAGTCAAACATCTAGGCATCGTGGCTCGACTGAGAACATTGAGAAACTTGGTTTTTTAATTCTTGTAAATCCAAAACACGTTTGAAAATCATGAAACTTGGCATGGGTGTCATGTCATGGTACTACCATGCTGTGGTAAAAGAATTGGCCGAAGAGGAACATATTTTGGTATAAGCTTCTTGCAAACCGAAGCTTCTCTCAAGAAGGCTTGTGGTTCTGAGAGGGAACGTGCCACCTTTGAGTGCGAAACGATATACGTTGTCCCCCTTGAGTTTATTTACAAAGGCAACATAGAACTACATGAGTGGCCTGTTAAATTTTGGAAATCATTCCGGCTTCGTTTGGCCTTTTTTACACATTAATTGAGTTTCTGGTCATTTAATGTGCATAAGTCAAATTTGAACTACAAGCACATGCTCTCGTGCACCAAAGTTGGTTGAAAATTCACATTTGTGTCCTCGGGTGAATTTCTAGGTCCCATGCAAGAAATGAGAATAAAATTCAAACATCTGGGCATCGTGGCTCGGTTGAGAACATTGAGAAACTTGGTTTTAAAATTCTTGTAAATCCAAAACACGTATGAAAATCATGAAACTTGGCATGGGTGTCATGTCATGGTACTACCATGCCATGGTAAAAGAATTGGCCGAATAGGAACAGACTTTGGTATAAGCTTCTTGCAAACCGAAGCTTATCTCAAGAAGGCTCGTGGTTCTGAGAGGGAACGTGCCACCTTTGAGTGCGAAACGATATATGTTGTCCCCCTTGAATTTATTTACAAAGGCAACATAGAACTACATGAGTGCCCTGTTAAATTTTGGAAATCATTCCGGCTTCGTTTGGCCTTTTTTACACATTAATTGAGTTTTTGGTCATTTAATGTGCATAATTCAAATTTGAACTACAAACACATGCTCCCGTGCACCAAAGTTGGTTGAAAAATCACATTTGTGTCCTCGGGTGAATTTCTAGGTCCCATGCAAAAAATGAGAATAAAATTCAAACATCTGGGCATCGTGGCTCGGTAGAGAACATTGAGAAACTTAGTTTTAAAATCATGATACTTGGCATGGTGTCATGTCATGGTAGTACCATGCCGTGGTAAAAAAAATTGGCCGAATAGGAAGAAATTTGGGTATAAGCTTCTTGCAACTCGGAGCTTCTCTCAAGAAGGCTCGTGGTTCTGAGAGGGAACGTGTCACCTTTGTGTGCATAATTCAAATTTGAAATACAAGCACATGTTCCAGTGCACCAAAGTTGGTTGAAAAATCACATGTGTGTCCTCGGGTAAATTTCTAGGTTCCATGCAAGAAATGGGAATGAAATTCAAAATTCTGGGTGTCGTGGCTGGGCTGGAAACATTGAGAAACTTAGTTTTTTAATTCCTGTAAATCCAAAACATGCATGAAAATAATGAAACTTGGCTTGGTGCCATGTACGATTTGCGAAGGCGCACACATTAACAATCAACAAAGTCATTTTGGAACAAGTGTTGTCACGTTACAATCGGAAACACAAGTATTATTGAAACCGTGGGCATTCTATTTACTACCATTTACGTGCCGCCACGTGTCCCATTTTTTATTTGCTAGGAGGCACCATGCATGGTAGCTATTTGAGTACGAGAGGCGTGTGATCAGACCCCTGCACGTGCTTATCGGGAGGAGAGCCCTTTGACCTCCATCTGCTGTTTACCTCTCTCCCAAGGTCTCCATTAATGGCGCCCGAGCCTCTGTTTAATGGTGTGGCTATGTCTCACTCGACTGAGATTTAAGAGAGAAAAAAGAAAATATGAAAGCATAGATGTTGATGTAAGATCCGACGGACCTATATAGCATCTATTGTGACTTATAGCAAGACTGATGAATATATAAGGACGATTAATTGTCTTACATAATTAGAAAGATAATTAAAAAAGCCACATGCGTCTACGGCCGAAATACACAAGGGCAAAAGAAGAAGGAAGACAAGGATCTGGTTCACTGATCTCTACTTTCTTGATGTGTTGCTGCAGGCCGCGGGAACTAGTCTCCGCGGCGAGTGACGATGAGCTCTTTCGTATCCTCAAGATGCTACTTGAGAACATCCACGGATTCCTCCACCAGCCTTTGGCGCTCGATGCGGAGCATGTCATTCTCGTCCATAAGTTTCTTGGCGATGACGCCGGTCCTCTTCAACAAGGCACTGGTCTCCTCCTGCTGGTCTGCACTTAGGGCAATCTTCGCCCTCAGCAGGTCACGCTTGGCCTGGAGCCTCTTATTGCCCTCCCTTAGTTGTCGGATGACGTTGGTAGCCTGTTCAAACGAGTCTTTCATGTCGTCCTGCAACCTCGCCCAGCCGGAGATCTGATCCATCTGGCTATGGACGATCGCATGCATGCGCCTGTAACAGTCGTCGTCTGCCCGCGAGAAATTTTCCCAGGCCGCCGTGGCGCGGCGGGACATCTCTGCTGCATTCGCGGCGCGGCGGGACATCTCTGCTGCTTCCGCGGCGCGGCCGGACGAGTCTGCTGCATCGACGGTGCGGCGGGACCTCCGTGCTGCTTCAGCGGCGCGGCGGGACCTCTGTGTTGCTACTTCCGCGTGGCGGTACATGTCGGCTGCTTTCGCAGCGAGGCGGGACATCTCTCGTGCTTCCGCATCCATACTCGCCTCTCTTTGGTGGCAATCTCTCGACCCAGAACTCACGCTAGCCATGGCAGACGCAAGGGAAGGATGTTGAATGACTTGTTTGTTTTTGTGGATGAGGAGTTGAGGAGGAATGTACAGTCATCTTGGCATACTAGTATTTATTACGGAGTACTAATACGCTCCTAAGTGGGAAACCGTTTAGGTTGTGATCGGTGTGAACAGGTTTGCAATTCAATATAGCATGGAGTAGTTTGGAATGTGACGAGATGCAAGCTCAAAATTTATTGACGGTTCTAGTTTCGACATGCGGCACTATTCCCGGATGGCGTTACGTGGGCACGTGTTCTTAGCCGTGGTGTACTTTTTCTACTGTGTACGTGCAATAACTGGCACCATCGTATACATATCTTACGGTTAATGGGACGTTCGAAAGGAATAGCCGCGTGGCGAGCTATAGGCTAGTCTTTTTTTAGACGCATTAAACCTATCTCTCGGGACTTCTCGCACGCACCATCGTGCCACCCACAAAAACTTATACTCTCAGTTTAGTACGTTATACAAGAAGAGAAGAGGTGCAAGACGCACTCGTCCTCTCACACACGCGTCTGTTTTTTCTCGAAAAGGAGGATGATGACCCCCGGCTTCTACATCTGGGAGTCACACACGCATCTGTAGCTACGAATTGTAGTGTTCTCAACCATCCGACTGGCTCTATCATGGATGTACCTATGTACTAAAACATGTCTAGATATATCTATATTTTGACAAATGGAAGGCATGTATTGTGGAACGGAGGGAGTGCTTGTCATCAAAATGGGTAAAAAGGGACGTATCTAAAACTAAAATACATCTACATACATCTCCTTTTATTTAGTACTTCTTACCCAAAGGAACTTTATATCCAACAAACACAAAATATCTGTTCGACTGTTGGAAATTACTGATCTGATATCGAAGTAATTGCTGCATCACCACCAAAACCCACCATTTATTAAGCTAAAGTAGACCGAGGTAATCCCTATATTAGCATATTACTAAGATAAACAGAAGGCACTGTAGAAACATTTAGGACGTGAGCTTGTCAATCTGAATGTGGAGGGACACCAGCTTAGCCCCGACCAGCAGCTTGGGCGGAACTGTGAAGAAGGCCAGCTCCTGCACGTCGACGTCGTCGGGATCCTTGCTGCTTGTCACCTCCATTTCCACCTTGACGGCGTCGGTCGTGCCTTTGGGCTCCCCCGGCGGGCCATTCGCCCATAGCTTGGCTACGTAGTGCAGCAGTGGGGATGCCCCCGCTCTGATGCAGACCACCGGCACAGTGATAGGCACGCCAATGTCGAGCACGCCGCCGACCAAGAAAAACGCGCGGCCGTCCTCCTCCGCAAACAGCAAGAGCCGTGGCTCCGACAGTGGCACTTGCAGCTGGAGCACCTTGCCGTACTGGATCCTATGCACGGGCATGGGATGCGCGTTGCTGATGTGGTGGTAGAGCGCCGGCAGCGGGCCTTCATAGCCGCAGACGGGCACGGGGCATTTGCAGGGCGCGAGCGGACACACGCTCTGGTGATCGGCGAGCTTGTGGTAAGTGACGTAGAGCTCACAGCCTTCGTGCGGGCACACCACCCTCAGTGACGAAACGACGGCTTCCACCACCGTGCTCCGCACGTCGAAGCCACCGCCATGCTCGCACTTCTAGCACTGCCGCTGGTTCCCGGTGCGCTCGACGCGGCAGTCCGCGCAGGCCAAGTGCCCTCCCTTGCACTACAGAAATCAATCGAACAACACATCAATCAAGAAACCTGCACCTTGCTCAATCAGCCGAACGGACGAGGTGTATTCGAACCTCATACACTGGAGGCATCAAGGGGCAGAGGCACAAGGGGCAGTGGAGCATGGTGAGGTCCATGGAGACCGTAGTGAGCTCCCTCGTCGGTTCATGTTTCGTCTGCATGATCTCGCCCTCCTCGTGCACAACCATCTCTCGCTTGGGCCGGGGCATTACAAAGCTTTACCGTCACATATTTTATACTCTGCGCATAACTCTCCTCCCGCATACCAAGGAAGGCAGTAGTTTGAGTCTTCTGGACAAATTTGCCCCAGCGCATGAGTAAGCTGCATAAATATCGACAGTAAATGCGCATGCAATGGTTGGCTGGTCCTCCTTCCTTTTCGCTTGAGTTGGCTTCCCCAGGCGGTCAAGCCGCATCCGGCGCTGCATGCGTTTGCCTGTAGCCATTTTCTGCTTTGGAAACTGGCGCCATTAATGGGGGCAGAACTAATCGAGCGGGGGCACAGATGAAAACCAACACGGACGCGCAGACTAATATGAGAAAAACAAGAAAAAGTTATATGAAAAGTAAAAGGAATCAGAGGGAGTACTACTTCAAGGTGCATTAAATCAACACATGCAAGTATCAAAAGGAGAGTCACGGCATGCATGCATGCGTTGTAATTAATGCATCGGTAACCGCAAATTATTGAAATATATCGAGTGCAGTGCTTTGATGTGTCACGTCAACTCGTACATTGCTACCTCTTGAGCACTGCGTTGGATTTCCCCGAAGAGGAGAGGATGATGCAGTTAAGTAGTGTAAGTATTTCCCTCAGTTTTTGAGAACCAAGGTATCAATCCAGTACGAGATCACGCACGAGTCCCTCGTACCTACACAAAACGATAGCTACTCGCAACCAACGCGATTAGGGGTTGTCAATAGAGATGATAGAGATCTGATAGAGATGATAAATAATATTTTTGGTATTTTTGATATAGAGATGCAAAGTAAAAAGTAAAAGGCAAAGTAAAAACAAAGGAAGTAATAAAGTAATGGAGATTGATATGATGAGAATAGACCTCGGGGCCATAGGTTTCACTAGTGGCTTCTCTCAAGAGCATAAGTATTCTACGGTGGGTAAACAAATTACTGTTGAGCAATTGATAGAAAAGCGAATAATTATGATGTTATATAGGTATGATCATGTGTATAGGCATCACGTACGAGACAAGTAGATCAAAACGATTCTGCATCTACTACTATTACTCCATTCATCGACCGCTATCCAGCATGCATCTATAGTATTAAGTTAAAAACAGAGTAACACCTTAAGCAAGATGACATGATGTAGAGGAATAAATTCATGCAATATGATAAAAAAAACCATCTTGTTATCCTCGATGGCAACAATACAATACGCGCCTTGCAACCCTTTCTGTCACTGGGTAAGGACACCGCAAGATTGAACCCAAAGCTAAACACTTCTCCCATTGCAAGAACTACCAATCTAGTTGGCCAAACCAAATGGATAATTCAAAGAGACTTACAAAGATAACCTAATCATACATAAAAGAATTCAGAGAAGATTCAAATATTATTCATAGATAAGCTAGATCATAAAGCCACAATTCATCGGTCTCAACAAACACACCGCAAAAAGAAGATTACATCTAATAGATCTCCACAAGAGAGGGGGAGAACATTGTATTGAGATCCAAAAAGAGAGAAGAAGCCATCTAGCTACTAGCTATGGACCCGAAGGTCTGAAGTAAACTACTCACACTTCATCGGAGAGGCTATGGTGTTGATGTAGAAGCCCTCCGTGGTAGATGCCCCCTCCGGCGGAGCTCCGGAACAGGCCCCAAGATGGGATCTCACGGATACAGAAAGTTGCGGTGGTGGAATTAGGTTTTTGGCTCCGTATTTGATCTGACGGGGGTACGTAGGTATATATAGGAGGAAGGAGTACGTCGGTGGAGAAACAGGGGGCCCACGAGGTAGGGGGCGCGCCCAGGGGGGCGCCCTCCACCCTCGTGACCGCCTCTGGCACTTCTTGGAGTAGGGTCCAAGTCTCCTGGATCACGTTCGGTGAGAAAATCACGTTCCCGAAGGTTTCATTCCAATTGGACTCCGTTTGATATTCCGTCTCTTCGAAACACAGAAATAGGCAAAAAAAACAGCAATTCTCGGCTGGGCCTCCGGCTAATAGGTTAGTCCCAAAAATTATATAAAAGTGGTAAATAAAGCCCAATATAGTCCAAAACAATAGATAAAGTAACATGGAGCAATCAAAAATTATAGATACGTTGGAGACGTATCAAGCATCCCCAAGCTCAATTATTAAGAGGAGCAATCGGAGTACTAAGGAAATCATTATTATTGGTATTCGAGAAGTCACAAAATTTGGTATTATCTTGTGCCATGGCAACAAGTAATCCAACACACAAGCAAACAAACAAGCAAATGAGAAAAAGGCGAAAGGGAAAGAGAGGAGGAGATTGGGAAAGAGAGGGCGAATAAAACGGCAAGGGTGTAGTGGGGGATAGGAAAACGAGAGGCAAATAATGTAATGCAAGAGATAGGGATTGTGATGGGTACTTGGTATAGTTGACTTTTGCGCAAACTCCCCGGCAACGGGGCCAGAAATTCTTCTTGCTACCTCTCGAGCACTGCGTTGGATTTCCCCGAAGAGGAGAGGATGATGCAGTAAAGTAGCGTAGGTATTTCCCTCAGTTTTTGAGAACCAAGGTATCAATCCAGTAGGAGATCACGCACGAGTCCCTCGTACCTACACAAAACGATAGCTACTCCCAACCAACGCGATTAGGGGTTGTCAATCCCTTCACGGTCACTTACGAGGGTGAGATCTGATAGAGATGATAAATAATATTTTTGGTATTTTTGATATAGAGATGCAAAGTAAAAAAGTAAAAGGCAAAGTAAAAACAAAGCAAGTAATAAAGTAACGGAGATTGATATGATGAGAATAGACTCGGGGGCCATAGGTTTCACTAGTGGATTCTCTCAAGAGCATAAGTATTCTACGATGGGTGAACAAATTACTGTTGAGCAATTGATAGAAAAGCGAATAACTATGATGTTATCTAGGTATGATCATGTGTATAGGCATCACGTCCGAGACAAGTAGATCGAAATGATTCTGCATCTACTACTATTACTCCACTCATCGACCGCTATCCAGCATGCATCTAGAGTATTAAGTTAAAAACAGAGTAACGCCTTAAGCAAGATGACATGATGTAGAGGGATAAATTCATGCAACATGATAAAAACCCCATCTTGTTATCCTCGATGGCAACAATACAATACGTGCCTTGCAACCCTTTTTGTCACTAGGTAAGAACACCGCAAGATTGAACCCAAAGCCAAACACTTCTCCCATTGCAAGAAATACCAATCTAGTTGGCCAAACCAAGTGGATAATTCGAAGAGACTTGCAAAGATAACTCAATCATACATAAAAGAATTCAGAGAAGATTCAAATATTATTCATAGATAAGCTGGATCATAAACCCACAATTCATCGGTCTCAACAAACACACCGCAAAAAGAAGATTACATCGGATAGATATCCACAAGAGAGGGGGAGAACATTGTATTGAGATCCAAAAAAGAGAGAAGAAGCCATCTAGCTACTAGCTATGGACCCGAAGGTCTGAAGTAAACTACTCACACTTCATCGGAGAGGCTATGGTGTTGATGTAGAAGCCCTCCATGGTAGATGCCCCCTCCGGCGGAGCTCCGGAACAGGCCCCAAGATGGCATCTCGCGGATACAGAAAGTTGCGGCGGTGGAATTAGGTTTTTGGCTCCGTATTTGATCTGACGGGGGTACGTAGGTATATATAGGAGGAAGGAGTACGTCGGTGGAGCAATAGGGGGCCCACGAGGTAGGGGGCACGCCCAGGGGGGGCGCCCTCCACCCTCATCACCGCCCCTGGCACTTCTTGGAGTAGGGTCCAAGTATCCTGGATCATGTTCGGTGAGAAAATCACGTTCCCGAAGGTTTCATTCCGTTTGGACTCCGTTTGATATTCCATTTCTTCGAAACACTGAAATAGGCAAAAAACAGCAATTCTGGGCTGGGCCTCCGGTTAATAGGTTAGTCCCAAAAATAATATAAAAGTGGTAAATAAAGCCCAATATAGTCCAAAACAGTAGATAAAGTAACATGGAGCAATCAAAAATTATAGATATGTTGGAGACGTATCATACATCAACGAGAAGTTTGATTATCCTCTCCCTCGTGGACTTAACTGCACCTGCCTTTGGCTGTATGACAGGTTGGCCACCCACCTGTCGGGCCCACATGTCATACACGCAAAGGCAGGAGCGTCCCTCCCTCTCCCATGAGCGTGGTGGCTGGCAAGACTAGGAGAAGCTTTCGCTACACGCTCTCCCTCCCGCACGCGGTGGACATGCAACAGTTCAATCGGTGTCAGATGGCCAGAAGCATACTGTAGTACTCCTCCAGTGCAATAGTACTCCATCATTGTTCGACTTCCCAAAGAGGCGAAGAGCCAAGCGCAGCCCGGACGCTCGTTTGGCAGTTTCATGTGTAGAGTAGTATGGGATAGCGTGTACCGTGCCTGTAAGCTTAAAATCATTCGGGTCGGCTCCATGCTATGTGGCCGTCTCGATGTTTTTTAAATTAAAATAGACTTCTGGCCCTACCTGTCTCCCTGGTGATTGTAGTTTGCACGCTCATCTGGTCAAGACAGGAATATATTTTTTAATTTGTTTTTTTTAAAAAGGGGGGACTTCCCGGCCTCTGCATCAGAACGATGCATATGGCCACATATATTTTAATTTGTGGTAATGTTAGAGGTTGCAGCAAATATATTGTACACTGCAGGTCTTTCAGCCAAGTTTAGAGGCAAGCATGTGGGGCCAGTGCTATGATGTGTCGTGTCAACTCGTAGAATGAGGAGAAGTTTGATTTTACTACACGCCTTCTCCCTCGCCCATGCGCGCGGTTGCTCGCAAACAAGGACAGGCTTTTGCTTAGTAGTACTTCTACAACAAGCTATCCGTCCCGCTCGCGGTGGACGGACATGCAGCAGTGGATTCGACACTGTATAAGCAGTAGTAGTAACATCATTGTTCGTCTTCTCGAAGAGGCGAAGAGCCAAGCGCAAACCGAACATTGAGACAAAATTGCTATGTGAGCCCACTATTGTACTACAGCTACTTGCTAGTATAGCCCTGTAAACCAGAAAGGAGTATTTGCCCTTCTAGAGATTTCAACAATTGACTAGACTACACCGAGACGGAGTACATATGGAGCAAAATGAGTGAATCTGCACCGTAAATAAATACGTACTAGTTCTATCGTTTTCCTCTCCGAGGTGCACAATATGGAGTATACTGACTAGTCTCTTTTTGACACGCATTTACGTCTTTTTGACATAGTACAGACGCAAGCGCTCATATACATGCGCATACACTCACCCCTATGAACGCACACACACACACGACACTATCATCTTGAAATTTACGAAGTCACCATAGGCACCTCGTTGTTGACGGGTCCATAGGTGCTTGAATGCCAAGGAGGGAGAGGGTAGCTGTTCCCGAGACATTCAACGGTCAAGGATGCATCCTCAATTACATGTAGAGGGAATTAATTGGAGAAGCAGAATAGAGCCAGCACGATGTGAATGCAACAGAGTTTGGACTCTCATATAATAAAGGCGCCCCACCACTCCAATCCATCTACTCCCAAGTCTCTGTGCAACACTGCTCACTCCAATCCAAGACCAAGTGACCAGAAGCCACAAGCACCTATGGAGGCGATGGACGCGAGTGGCAGTCAGCTGTGCCAAATCATCCAAGCCGCCGGCCTGCGGGCCCGCACCGTATAGTGTTTCCAGACAGTGCTGGCGACCGCAGGCATCGTATCCCTCGCCGACATAGGCTTCACCTCTTGCATGGACGACATGATGGTCAACTCCATCCGCAAGTTCACCGCCGTCAAGAAGCGCGTGGACGACCTTGTCGTACTGCTCCAGCCCGCGCGCCCAGGCTCCTCATTGCCTGCCACCCCCATAGGCCTCCATGGTGACAAACTCTTTCAAGCCCTAGTGGCCCTGCAGGTACAGGAGGTCGCGACGAAGAATGTGCACCTTGAGGCCGCGCTCGCCGTGCAGCGCCTCGCCATGCAAGAAACCGTCGACCTGCACATCCACGTCTACGAGGAAATCATCTACATAGGCCACTACAAGGCAAGCAAGGACAGAAAGACGTTGGCCTTCTTCAAGCAGCTGGAATCTTTGGACGCCATTGTTCAGAAGCACGTCGACCTGGCCACAAAAGCCGCTGCTACTTAGGCGCCGTTCGGTGGGCCGGTGCCTTGAGTCGAGGAGGTGGACGTCGTTGATGGATGCATCTCTTCTTCTTGCCTCCTGTAACCAGCACTGCATCACCTCGTGGCCTTAATGTTTTATTATTATAGTACTCCCTCCGTTCCCAAATATAAGTCTTTCTAAAGAATCCAGCAAGTGACTACTACATACAGAGCAAAATGAGTGAATCTACACTCTAAACTATGTCTACATACATCTGTATGATGTATTCCATTTGAAATAGTATCTAAAAAGGCTTATATTTATGAACGGAGAGAGAGTATATGGCATTTTTATTCCAGTCGTAATGTTTTCACTGTGAGGTGCGGCCGCAGTTGAGCAAACCCACCCAGCCCACCGGGCGTCGGCCGAGTTTAGAATTAGAAGTAAGAAACGAGGGAGGAGAGCTAGCTGTAGCACGAACGCTGTTGTCAGATGGGACTCGTGTTTATAGAATAGGAGTACTGAGCACTCATGCCTTTTTTTAGGGAAAAATTAGTCGTATGTCTAGTACCACTAGTTGCGTGCGTGCGACCTATAGCTGTCATCACTTTAGGTCTACTTTTTGAACCGCGGCTACGCTTTACAGTACATATTTTTTCATGCATTTATCCTCCTATATGTACTCCTAGGCTATTTCCACGTGCTCCCATTCGCCGACATGTGGGACATAGAGCATCTGGATCGTGGTGCATGCACGACTCGGAGCATATGCCGGGCTACTTTACATTTTAGACCTCATGAATTACATGCAAACCCCCCGCAAAAGAATAAATAATTGAATGAATTACTACATGAAACTGGATTGTTTTCATGGAAACCGGAGCATGTTCATTAAATTTTGGACATAACACATTTATAAAAAATGACCGAACCTAAACCAGTCTAAGGGCCTCTTTGATTTTTCCCGCAAAAAAGGGCCTCTTTGATTCGCAGGATACTGAAAACACGGGAATGGGGAAAGTATGATGGCGATGAACCGAGACGAGGAGAACTCTAACTCAGTTAGAGGTTAGAGTTAGATTCTAAACCTGAACTAACTCTAAACCAAAGAGGTGTATGGATGGCAGTGTTAGATTGAAAATAAATGCTCTATCTCAATCATTTGACTACTTTGGACCCTATTTCCTGCCAGATTTGTGGCCGGCTCTTCTGTGGCCTCCCCCCGCTCACAATTGACATAAATGAACCATCTATATATACAAATCAAGCATGCAAAACATGATAATTTTTACTTTGTCCATACAAATGAGATATCCCACTTAAACATACAAGTCGTCAATCAAGCTTCACAAAATAAAAAAACACTTCATGAAAGAAAGAATGAGCTAACTCATCACGGAAGTCATTCACGATAGGGAGGGAGCCCGGAGCCCCTCACGCACCGAGGGAGGAGCTCGCCATCGTTGCTCTGGAGGAAGGCTCTGTAGAGCCCAAGCCCCAGGAACCCCTCCGACGCCGGCCCATGCGAGTTGAGGTCGACACCGGCATGGGTAGCAGGGTGCTTGCCGCTGACTGGGAACTTAATCTTTGGGCCTCTAGAAATAATGCAAGCCTGTAACTAAAATACCTAGAAAGGTGAACTGAATCTTTGGGCCTCTAGAAATAATACAAGCCTGAAACTGAAATACCTAGAAAGGTGAACTGAATCTTTGGGCCTCTAGAAATAATGCAAGCCTGAAAGTGAAATACCTAGAAAGGTGAACTTAATCTTTGGGCCTCTAGAAATAATGCAAGCCAGAAACTAAAATACCTAGAAAGGTGAACTGAATCTTTGTCCTCTAGAAATAATGCAAGCCTAAAATTGAAATACCTAGAAAGGTGAACTGAATCTTTGGGCCTCTAGAAATAATGCAAGCCTGAAATTGAAATACCTAGAAAGGTGACCTGAATCTTTGGGCCTCTAGAAAGATTTATTACCTCCTCAAGTAGCATCAAACAATTCCATGCATGCACCACAAATCTATACCAAGTTTGATCAGGATCTACTTTTCCAAATCAGAATTAGCGCTAGAGCAAGCAAGATCAATGATATGGCCGTGAGACAGAGAAGGAACGAACAAACTCACCCCTCTCATGACCTCCCTAGTAGATGCGCCGCCGCCGCGCACGACAGAGGGAGAAAAACAACTGGTGAAGGGGGAGCGGGGCGACCTTCGAAGGCCAGAGGGAGAGGGCGGCCGGAGTAGGGCGGCGGAGGCCGGAAGGAGAGGGCGGCCAGAGGAGAGAGAGGGCGAGCGGCGCTTGGGCGGGCGGCCCTATGGGGAACAGAGAGGAGTCGTGCGAGAGGGGGGGAGCGATCTGGTGCGGGAAGGGGAGATTTTTTTAGTTCTCTTTTAGTGGGCCCGAGGATAACTAACCCAATTAGAACCTCTCGACCATGCTAGTTTTTTTAGCTAGGTTAGAGCAAACTAGCTCAAACTAACCCCTCTTGTTTCGATAATTTGAGGCTATTTCAACCCAAACTAGCTCTAACTCAGGGATCCAAACAAAGAGGAGTGTTACTGTACATGCTACAGTGTGAACCATAGCACATTGTTTTTATGGCCATATCACCACATTGTTTTCTACTGCTGGTTCACTAGGCTACCGTGGTTCACACTGCTGGTTCACTGGGATGTCGTGGTTCGCACTCCTCCGACCTGAGTAGTACATAGTATAGTACTAGTATATACCGCATCATTCTTTGCTCCTTCTTACTACTCCGACATGTGGGAGAGCCAGCATCCGGGTCGACGTGTCATGCACCATATTAGAGCGCGCAACGGAAGGGGGGCATCACCCCGGTCGGAGCGCCAGTAATTCATGACTATAGTGAGTGGTCACATCACAAGTCTTTCTAGCTGTAACGTGCCGTCAAATCGCACAGCCCCACTCACTCACCCTCCCCGCCTCTCTGTCAAACCGCCTACCAGAAAACTGCTACGCGTACTGCCCGGGAAAAGCCCCGCCCTCAACTTTTAACTATGCGAAAATAGTTTGAGCTTATTCGTTCTATATAAATACAGTACTTACTGTATGTTTATTCACCCATGGGGTTGTTCAATGAATGGAGGGGCGGGGAGCACAAGTGGACAATATTGTAGTACTCCCTCCGTCTAGGTGAGTAAGTCATCTTAGATTCTGCACCATGATCAAGGAGGAGGGGAAAACGAGAGATCTTAATGTTTATTTGCTAATTAATAGCATTGCATGCAATGAACTAACCACTGCATGTCGTGTTTAGTAGTCTCAAGTCATTAAAATCATGCACACTCCTCATCTCTTATTTGTTGATATGTCAAGAAACAAGAAACAAGGTAGAAATTAATGCACCACGCCTAAGTGTTTTGGGATTATTTGGTTTTCGTAAGATGACTTACACACCTAGATGCAGGGAGTACTACTAGTAGTAAGTAGGAGTCGTACAATAGTCACCTTAAATAGAGAGTTTCTTTTCTTTAATGCCACGTACACAAATTGAAATGTTTGTTGTGGAGAAAAAAAAGATAATCACTCCACTATATATGGACGCAAGGGCCTGAGTGCTTGCTTTACTAGGGTTGCTCTCTTCATTCTCTCATCCTCTCTAGATATAAACAAGACAGCAGTAGCGACATATTCTCTCTGCTCACCGCTGGTCACAGATCCGGACGGATCCCTTCGGCCGGTGTGTGTAGAGGACTAAAAGGTGCATCGTTCACGCGGTCATCGCCGTCGAGGGAGGAAACCCACAGCTGCCGGAGGGGCCCGATCCTCTGCCCGTGCCATTCTCTCCAACACAGCGCCGGCTCGGGAGGTCCTCCGACCCTTCTTCCTTCCTACCGTATTGTCTGCAGATCCGACCAGCCGCCGCCGACATCCCGGTGACCCTCAGGTATAAGTTCTTCGAAAGCAGCCTTACTCTACTGCCCCAGCTCCCCACGTGTCTGCATGTGCATCTTTTTCTACTCCCACCAGCTCTTCCAAAGCCACCTAAATTTTTAGTATTATTAGAGGTAAAGCTACTTCATGCATTTGAATCTAGGGCTTTGTTCAAACAACAAAGAAAGGGGGGAAACTTGTAGCATGAATCTAGGACTTGATTCAAAGAGGAAATAATATGGTGAAAGTAGTAGAGACCGGATACCCAACCGGTCTCTTGGTTAAAAAGGGAAATAATGGGAAAACGCATAAGGAACATATCTATTATTGGTTGAAAAAAGGATAGAAAGTGGCGGCTGGTGGACAAGTCAACACAGTATGTCCAGGATTAGATATGCTGCCATCACATAGTAAAAGGTCTCCAGGATTAGATTTGCTGCCCTCACATAGTAAAAGGTATCAGGATTAGATTTGCTGCCCTCACATAGTAAAAGGTCTCAGGATTAGATTTGCTGCCCTCACATAGTAAAAGGTCTCCAGGATTAGATTTTCTGCCCTCACATAGTAAAAGGTATCCAGGATTAGATTTGCTGCCCTCACATAGTAAAAGGTCTCCAGGATTAGATTTGCTGCCCTCACGTAGTACAAGGTCTCCAGGATTAGGTTTGCTGCCCTCACATAGCATGAACAAACTCGACATCACCACTTTATGCCTCCTTGTAGGTACATTGTGCTGATGCGTCCACTGTCGCATGTCCTTATACCAACCTTTTGCTGTTGTTAATGTAAGGGCGCATGTAAAATGAAGCGATCACACTGTTACCTTAGGGACATGTGTAACCAGTGTTATTGTTAACAAATGGCACTCCTGCTATTTTCCCAGTATGATAATTAAGTTGCTCCTTTACGCTGCAGAGTGTCCTGGTGTCCCCCACGGTCCCATGCCCTTAAACCAACTCTTTAGCTGCTGTTGATTTACTGTGTCTGGTAAACAAGCAATGCCACCATTAAAGTAATCCCATATTTGATGAATCTCATTGTTGATCGTAATGCTTCTGGTAACATGAAGCATTGCTGACATTTTAAAATTTCTACTGTCCTTGTGTGATTGCCATGAACATAATTAAGATGCTTCTTTTCATTTTGTATATGTTTCGTATATTCTTATTGACCAACAACTGTTTACTTTCTATCTTTTTGTGCAGATAGGTATATCCATTTCACCTTGTTGCTATTGTGACCTTTTGGTGAACTGCACAAAACACTTTTTTTTGAATGAGTGTCTGGTGCAGTTCAACTATAATGTCACGTGGGCAACATCTCTCAATTTTGGTGGAACTGCACAAAATGGTGATTGGAGTTCCCAAAATCTCCGTCAAGTTTTGCCGGTAATCTCATGTAACATTTTATTAGCCTTTGCAAGAAGGAGCCGTCACTGTCACCACAATGGCACTTTATTTTAGTGGAACTGCACAAAAGGATAAGAAAATTATAGTTGCACCTTACATGAGCTGGACATCCAACCTTAATGTTCCTCAATTTTAGTGCAACTACTAAAGAAGAACCTGCCAGCTCACAAGATCAAGTACTTCTTGCTAGCTGAATGATGCAATCTTTGCTTCATTTCAGGTGAAATGTAGAAAAAGGCGCATGAATTGAATCATGGAACTCCAGGAAGACCTCATCCAAGTAGAGCTGGAGGTTGAGTTCAAGGAGGCCGCTATTAAAGCGAAATCATGCTCTCGTGTCTCCTTGTTTGTGCTGTGCAAACATGCTATGCAAACAGGAATACTCAACTACAGATGTTGTGACGGTCAAGAGCATTCGCCAAGTTCTTCGATTGTATGACATGGTTAGCCAAGATGGATTTAATCCCGATATTCACTTTATCAAAAGGCTCTAATGGGTTGGTTTTGAATCTTGCAAGCTGGGAATCAGTGAGATGTGTAGGCATCTTTGTTGTACTTATTATTTGAATCTTATTTGTTGGTTCTGAATCTTGCAAGCTGGGAATCAATGAGATGTGTCCCTAGGTAAACATTAATCAAGCAGGAAGTAGGGTTTTACCTCCATCGAGAGGGCCCGAACCTGGGTAAACATTGTGTCCCTTGCTTCCTGTTACCATCAACCTAAGACGCACAGATCGGGAGCCCCTACCCGAGATCCGCCGGTTTTGACATCGACATTGGTGCTTTCATTGAGAGTTCCTCTGTGTCATTACTTCGAGGCTTGATGGCATCTTCAATCGTCAACAACACGGTCCAGGGTGAGACTTTTCTCCCTGAATAGATCTTTGTGTTCGGCGGCTTCACACTACGGGCCAATTCGCTAGGCCATCTGGAGCATATCGACAGCTACACCCCTGGCCACCAGATCAGGTTCGGAAACTTGAACTACA
Organism: Triticum aestivum; assembly: GCF_018294505.1. Lineage (NCBI taxonomy): Eukaryota > Viridiplantae > Streptophyta > Magnoliopsida > Poales > Poaceae > Triticum > Triticum aestivum. The sequence goes on from NC_057801.1 coordinate 613,392,547, forward strand.
CGGCGGATATTCACGGAGATGTGATCTTCGACGGATTCGGCCCTGTGCCAGGAGCGCCGGACAAGTCATGAAGAGCACGGCCTAGACCTGCTGTCGGACAATGCTCGGAACATCATCCCTGCAATAGTCCCGGATCTAAATCTGGAACAGGTTGCATTGCCCAAGGACGGAGGGGTAGACCCCGCCCCGCAGGCCGCATACACATCGCCGGTGGAGCCGAACACAGGTCTCACCACTGTGGAGGCCTGTAACCCCGAGCCCCCGGACTCGTATCCGGTCGTTGGCCCCGGTATGCTCACTCTTGAGCTAGCCGAGCCAGGTTGGGCTCCGGTAATGTAGTTTACTGTTGCGGACATCTTTCAGCACTCGCCCTTTGGCGACATGCTGAACTCATTAAAGTCTCTCCCTTTGTCAGGAGGCTCTGGGCCGAACTATGTCCGGCCCGTGTGGGAAGCAGGCGACGAAGGAATTCGGTGCCCACCCACCACCCACTTCATTGCCACGATCGAAGATTTAACCGACGTGCTTGACTTCGACTCCGAAGACATCGATGGTATGGACGACGATGCAGGAGAAGCACCAGAATCCCTGGGGCGTGAGACTACTACCTTGTCACACGATATATACATGGTAGATACGCCCAATAAGGACGACAGCGATAATCCGGAAGATAAAACACCCGGGCAAAAGCCAAAAAGGCGGCGCAGACGCCGCTCAAAGTCCAGCAATTGCAAAAATAGCGACAAGAGTGCAAGAAGGGTCGATATACCCGTAAACTCCGAAAGCAACAACGACCACATGGACCCAGTGATGGAGCAGGATGAGCCAAGTCACGCCAAACCAAGTTCGGAGCAAATATCCGATCACAATTATCCAGAGGGATGAGCTCATGAAACCACCCCAGAACAGGAAGACAGTCCGGACAACGATGCATTCATCATCCCAGATGAACAAGTGGAACGAGACAACCTCCACAGAAAGCTAATGGCCACCGCAAGAATTCTAAAAAAGCAGAAGCAACGGCTCAAGGCCGCACAGGAAAAGCTCAGTCGCAGATGGAATAAAGTGCTAGACACTGAAGAAAGATATGGCGACGATCACCATACGAAAAGCTATCCGGAGCGCAAGCTACTGCCAGAATTTGATGACGAGGACGTTCCACCAAAGAATAATACGACCGGGAGACCAGATGTACTGCTCCACAACCGCAACAGCAACATCCGACTGCATGCCACAACACGTCCAGATACAGAGGGGCTGCTCATCCCCTGTGCTTCACCGAAGAAGTACTGGACCATGAATTCCCACAAGGCTTCAAACCTGTGAACATAGAAGCATACGATGGCATGATAGACCCAGGGGTCTGGATTGAGGATTTTATCCTGCATATTCACATGGCTCATGGAGATGACATCCACGCCATCAAAGACCTTCCCTTAAAATTGAAGGGACCAGCTAGACACTGGTTGAAAAGCCTCCCGAAAACTCAATTGGGAGTTGGGAGGAACTCGAAGATGCTTCCAGGGCCAATTTTCAAGGGACTTATGTCCGGCCTCCAGATGCAGACGACCTAAGTCACATAATCCAACAGCCCGGAGAGTCCGCCCGCAAGCTTTGGAACAGATTCCTCACTAAGAAGAATCAAATTGTCGATTGTCCGGACGCCGAAGCCTTAGCGGCATTCAAACACAGAATCCGTGACGAATGGCTCGCCCGACACCTCGGCCAAGAAAAGCCAAGGACAATGGCAGCCTTAACAAGCCTTATGACCTGCTTTTGCGCGGGTGAAGATAGCTGGTTGGCCCGTAAAGGTATTAGCAACCCCAGCACATCCGAAATAAGGGATGGCAACGGGAAGCCACGACATAATAAAAACAAACGCCAAAACAAGGAAGAGAGCCCGAATAACATGACGGTCAACGCCGGATTCAGGGGCTCTCAACCTGATCAGCAAAAGAAGCCATTTAAAGGCAGTAAAGAGGGACCGTCCGGTCTGAACAGGGTTCTGGACAGACTATGCCAAATTCATGGCACCCGGGAGAATCCTGCGAACCACACCCATAGAGAGTGCTGGGTCTTCAAGAAGGCCGGAAAATTAAATGCCGAACACAAAGGGAGGGAAACACCAAGTGAAGACGAGGACGAACCTCGCCAGCTGAACACTAGGGGACAGAAAAAATTCCTGCCAGAGGTTAAGATGGTAAACATGATCCACGCGACTCACACATTCACAAGAAGGCAAGAACGCGCGCTCAGAGACACGCACGATGAAAAGCCCACCATACCCACATCTGACTACTGGATGTCTCATCCGATCACTTTCGATCACATGGACAGCCGAACTAGTATTCGGCGCGGAGGATCACAGGCCTTGGTGCTTGACCCAATAATCAACGGATACCGTCTCACCCGTGTCCTCATGGATGGCGGCAGTAGTCTCAATTTAATATACGAGGACATTGTTCGCGGAATGGGGATAAACCCATCCAGAATTAGCCAAAGCAACACCGCCTTCGAAGGGGATATACCAGGCGTTGAAGCCTATGGAAGGGGCTCCGTCAGGCTGGAAGTAACATTCGGCCAACCAGGCAACTCCAGAAGCGAAGAATTGCTCTTCACCATCGCACCCTTCCAAAGCAGCTATCATGCATTGCTAGGAAGAACGGCCTTCGCCCGCTTCAACGCATTGCCGCACTATGGCTACCTTACACTCGAGATGCCCGGTCCCCGTGGCATCATCACCGTTAGCGGAATCATAGAGCTCCCTTCACGCGCAGAGCAACACGGGACGGCCCTGGTGGCCGGACTATAAGCGGCCTCTAATATCAGAAAACATGACTGGTCATTAAGACCACATACATGGTTTGACGAGTCCAGTAGCCCGGATAAAATTCAACCGGGCACCGTATATGTAATCCCATAACAGAACACAGGGGCTATAAATATTTAATACAACCCCACACATGGCTCAACCTTATCGGCAGGCCAACATCTTACACCTTTACTATCCATCGCATACTTACGTTGTACTCTCCTATGAGTTTTCTTTTTTTTCCAGACAACGTTCGCACGATACCCTTCCAGGATACAGCACAACGGAGACAAAGGCGTAGACGTGCAGCAGGGCCCCATTCAACAGGTTTCTTTTTAGATTAAGCCCCTGTGTAAACCTTTTCTATTGCCTCTTGTTGTTTCAATCATCCCATGGGTTCCATACCCACAGAGGATACTATCGTTATTAGCATTTCGCCACGACAGAGTACCACACGTACCTGGAAATAGAGGGTTCATAATGAATGGGCATTCTTGAGCCCATCTTCTATTATAAAGCCCGAACACCTTCGGGAGTGTTCGGCGTCACGAGTTTGGCCTTATATGCATCAGCTCCGAATCATGTATTTGGTCAAATGTTGGGTTTGCCCGGCTCCTGGGTTTGCCGCCTTATGTTCCATTATTATCGGCTAAGGCAGGCCAAAGGAGAACTACTGCGATTGTGCCCTGGTTATCCCGGATGAGCGCCTCAGTAGAGAAAGCCGAAAACTGACTGTCATGATACAGCGAGAGACTGTTCAACCACTCGAAGACTCATCGGAATCTCTAAAGATTCCTCCGCATTAACGAAGCGCCGTTTCCCGGCCATGTACACACGCACCCGTATTCGGATGCACGCGCATGTACCAGGGGCTACATAGTAACCCCACCATTAGACTCCCATGGCTAAGAGAAAGTGTTACAACTATATAGTCCGGTTGCCTAGTTCGGCGTGCGATCACCTCCTTAACAGACCAAGGCGTTGGATCAAGTGTGATTATGCATATTTTTCGCGAACACCCCCGCATTGTATGCGTGGGGGCCGAAGCCAACGACTGCTATCTTTCGGATCACCTATACATATAAAAACGGCCATATAGGGGACACAACCATATTTTCAGGCAAAAAGTATAAATATAGCCTTGTATTCAAAATAAACATTGTTTTTTACAATGATTCGACTTATCACTCGAACAAGACATTCTTCGAGCACTGCACCTTCTATGACTTGAGCCAAGTAGTGCTAGGCCGGATATTGGCCTCCCGCTGGATCCTGGGTCGCTATTATAGTGGCCTCCATATCCATCCAATAGGCTTTAACGCGGGCTAGAGCCATCCGCGCACCCTCTATGCACGCCGACATCCTCATGGCGTCAATCCGAGACACGGCTCCAAGGAATTGCTGCACCAAACCAAAGTAGGTGTCCGGCTTAGGCCCCTTCGGCCAAAGATTGTCTATTACAGACCGCATTGCAAGCCCGGACAGCCTGTGGAGCTCCGCCATAGCAGCCACCTTCTCATTCAGCGGCAGCGGGCGAGTGGGACTGCGACCAGAAAAGCTTCTCCACTTCTTCATCGCCTTGACCCTCGAAGAACTTGACAGCGTCAGCTGCACTATTCGCCAAGTCCGCATATGCGTCTGCAGGACTCAAGCGCCCAGCCAGGGGAGCATACTTCAGATCCAAGAACTTCGTCTGTAGTAAGTATGAGCCCCCATCCATGATTTTGTCAGCCTGTTGGAGCTCCTCCCGCATACTGCGGATCTCGGTCCGCATCTCCTTGGCGGCATTCAGTGCCTTGTCCAGCTCGGCTGAACTAGCTTTACTCTCCTTTTCGAGGAGTGCGTACCGGTCGACGGCATTTTTTAACTCCCCAGCCATTTTGGCTATCTTTTCCTCGCCTCGGCGATGAGCAGCCTGTTCGTCTCTCAATCTTTGGCTGCCTTTAGGGCAGCCGCATTGCTAGCCCGAGCTTGTTCCTTGGCTTGAGCTAGTTCCACCCTCAGGGCTTCCACGGCAGCAGCGCCATCTGCAGTGCAAACACATTGCATTAATATTATGCCCCTCTTGCATTTTCCTATACATCATAATAAGGGAAGCCGAGCACATACCTGTGACTCCTCTAGCCGTTTATTCACCAGCGTGATATCGGCATCAATGGATCCGATCTACCTACTTAGTTCGGCAACTTCAATAGACTGGTCGGCTGCCGGATCCTTGTATATCTGCGCACATGTACGGCCCAGACATTAGTATATGATCCCCCGTTTGTCGCCTATGGCGGGCAACCAGAGTCTCAGGGGCTACTATCTATAGGGAGCACACCTAGCGCGCGCTTCATAATCAAAAAATTGTGCATTTTTAACTACATACCTCAAAGCCTTTGAGCAGGCTTGTAAATGCCTCATTCAAACCGCTGGTAGAGAATGAAATCTTCATTAGCACCATGCTCATTAAAGAGTGGTGCTCCTCCGAGAACGCGGCTTGCTCCAGACGGCCCGTCAGTATGTCTGGCCAGACACTGAACTGTGCCGGACCCTTCTCATCACCCCCCGTGGGAGCCAAACACTCCGGGCTCAGGGCGGCTGACGTGTTAGCCTCCAGCTTCGGCTGGTCCGGACTCCTCCATGACGACACCTCGGTGTCGCCCACCTCATGAGGCGGAGAGGGGGGTGGAGTCTCACTCTCCATCATCTCCGGAAGTAGGTCCCCCGAAGACGAACTCTGTTGAGAAGAGCCGCTCGCCGAACTGCAAAAGATGAAGTCCCGGTTATGGATCTCGGAGTAAACACCATACCTTTGAATTAATGAATAACTTATGGCTCGGTGGAGGGCTGGCCCGTTGGTGGGCACGACGTGGTGAGGGTGCCCGTTGCGGCAGAGCCCCCTGGTGATGCTTTCTTCCCTTGCTTGGGCGTCTCTGCCTCCAAATCTTCGGAGGCGGCCCTCTTCTTCCCGCATGGGGAGGAGGCTTTGACCTCCCCTTCCCGGCTGTCCTCCATAGGATGGGTAGCGATTTCCCCGGTCTGGATGCGTAGCGCGTGAAGTTCGGCTTCATTGCCCTTTCCTTCGCCTTCCCCTGAAGGGATTTTGCTGAGCGCCCGACCCAGCATCTTTGCAATGGTTGGACCAGGCGAGCCTTCAGGAAGTGGTGCCGGACATCTGATTCTCTCCGCCTTGTTAAGCCATTCCTGGCCATGGAAGGATTTTCAGAATAATAGTTATGATAAATATAAATGAAGTGTCCGGCTTTAAGGTTACTTACTTGGGCATCTAGGCGATTGCAGCTTAGGCCCGCATCTTTGGTGGTGTCCGGACAATTTACTTGAGGTCCGAAGAATAATTTACACATTCCTTCGAGCTTCAGGCCGAAGAAGTGCTTAATAGTCTGCGGACCCTCCGGATTAAACTCCCACATCCGGAGAGGCCGATGTTTGCACGGCAACATCCGCCGGATTAGCATCACTTGAATTATGCTGACAAGATTTATGTCCCTCTCAATAAGCTCCCGGATATGATTCTGCAGTTGTGGTACATCGCCGGCATGCCCATAATTCTGTCTTACGTCGGTCCGGGACGCTAAATGTGATGGAGGGCCTGAGCGGAACTCGGGGGCAGCTACCCACTTTGTGCCTCTAGGAGTTGTGACATAAAACCACCTCCTTTGCCACACATCAGATACTTCCGGAAAAGAACCCTTTGGCCATGGGGCATCGGTGTTCTTGCTTATTATGGCACCTCTGCACTCTGCATGTCGCCCCACGGTTATCTTCGGCTTCACATTGAAGGTCTTGAGGCATAAGCCGAAGTGTGGGTTGACGTGGAGAAAAGCCTCACACACGATAATGAACGACGAGATATGGAGGACGGCGTCTGGAGCCAAATCATGGAAATCCAGGCCATAGTAGAACATGAACCCCCTCACAAAGGGGTCGAGGGTGAGGCCTAGGCCTCAGAGGAAGTGAGGGACAAACACGACGCTCTTGTTGGGCTCCGGTGTGGGGATGACTTGCCCCGGAGAACGAAGCCTGTGCTGGATATTGGCGGTCAGGTATCCGACCTCCCTAAGCTTCGCAATGTCCTCCTCTTGAATCGAGGAGGCCACCCACCGGCCTGTTGCGTCGGATCCGGACATACTGGAGGATCTGGGGTGTTGGAGCTTAGGTTTTGAGTGCTGGAGCTCGAGGTGCGAGAAGGAGCAGGAGAGGTGGAAAAGAGGTGTAGGTCTTGACCCCTTTATAAAAGGGATGAATACCAAGAGTCCTTAGCATGACCACTTGAAACTTATCTAAAATAAACAGAAGCATACCAACGGTTGCCGTGGGGTCACGTATGCCCATATTGATGAAAGGTCCCGTATTAAGAGGAACACGATCTCTGCTTTGGCAGGACGTGCCAATAAAACCGCCTCGCAACGCGAGTCAAGGTGGAGCAGGAGACGCCGGTTCGTGTTGGACCTGGCCACGATGCAAGGGCACGACGTACAAAGATTTCCAGCAGAACGGATTTATGCTAGGGTATGTGAAGATCATCTTGCAGATCCGGACACGGCCTACGTGTTCGATAATAACCTTGGAGTATTCGAAAGGAGGAACCCGCCTTGCAATGCTGAAGACAAGACTGCGCGCCGGACTCATCGTCATTGAAGCCTGGTTCAGGGGCTACTGAGGGAGTCCTGGATAAGGGGGTATCCGGACAGCCGGACTATATACGTCGTCCGGACTATTGAAGCGTGAAGATACAAGACTCAAGACTTCGGCTCGTGTCCGGATGGGACTCTCTTTGCGTGGAAGACAAGCTTGGCGATCTGGATATTATATTTCCTTCCTTGTAACCGACTCCATGTAAACCCTAGCCCTCTCCGGTGTCTATATAAACCAGAGAGGATGGTCCTTAGAAGGCCGATCACAACTACAATCATACCATCATAGGCTAGCTCTTAGGGTTTAGCCTCTACGATCTCGTGGTAGATCTACTCTTGTACTACTCATATCTTCAATATTAATCAAGCAGGAAGTAGGGTTTTACCTCCATCGAGAGGGCCCGAACCTGGGAAAACATTGTGTCCCTTGCTTCATGTTACCATCAGCCTAAGACACACAGATCGGGACCCCTACCCGATATCCGCCGGTTTTGACACCGACAACGACGCCTTATGAACTGTGGTTTGGCAAGAAACCAAAGTTGTCGTTTCTTAAAGTTCGGGGATGTGATGCTTATGTGAAAAAGCTTCAATCTGATAAGCTAGAACCCAAATCGGAGAAATATGTCTTCATAGGATACCCAAAGGAGACTGTTGGGTATGCCTTCTATCACAGATCCAAAGGCAACATATTTGTTGCTAAAAATGGATCCTTTCTAGAAAAGGAGTTTCTCTCGAAAGAAGTGAGTGGGAGGAAAGTAGAACTTGATGAGGTAATTGTACCTGCTCCCTTATTGGAAAGTAGTTCATCACAAAAATCTATTCCTGTGTTTCCTACACCAATTAGTGAGGAAGCTAAATATGATGGTCATGTAACTTCAGATCAAGTTACTACCGAACCTCGTAGGTCAATGATAGTAAGACCCACACTAAAGTGGTACGGTAATCCTATTCTGGAGGTCATGTTACTTGACCATGACGAACCTACGAACTATGAGGAAGCGATGATGAGCCCAGATTCCGCGAATGGCTTCAAGCCATGAAATCTAAGATAGGATCCATGTATGAGAACAAAGTGTGGACTTTGGTTGACTTGCCCAATGATCGGCAAGCCATCGAGAATAAATGGGTCTTCAAGAAGAAGACTAACAATGACAGTAATGTTACTGTCTACAAAGCTCAACTTGTTGTGGAAGGTTTTCGACAAGTTCAAGGAGTTGACTACGACGAGACTTTCTCACCCGTAGCGATGCTTAAGTCCGTCTGAATCATGTTAGAAATTGCTGCATTTTATGATTATGAAATTTGGCAAATGGATGTAAAGACTGCATTCCTGAATGAATTTTTTGAAGAAGAGTTGTATATGATGCAACTTGGAGGTTTTATCGATCCAAAGGATGTTAACAAAGTGTGCAAGCTCCAGCGGTCCATCGATGGACTGGTGCAAGCATCTCGGAGTTGGAATAAACATTTTGATAGTGTGATAAAAGCATATGGTTTTATACAAAATTTTGGAGAAGGCTGCATTTACAAAAAAGTGAGTGGGAGCTCTGTAGCATTTCTAATATAATATGTGGATGACATATTGTTGATTGGAAATGATATAGAATTTCTGGATAGTATAAAAGGATAATTGAATAAGAGTTTGTTGACACCAGATTTTGGCATGGTCAAGAACTTATTTAAGATGGCCTCAAATGGAGAAGTGATCTACATGAAAGAGTTCCGTATTTTTGATATGAACATCATGGAAGTTTGGGTCATCACCGTCCGATTTCATCTCAAAGGCCGAAACTATGCTCAAAGTACTAAGATCTTATATTCAGAGTATAGTTTGGCCGATTAAGCCCCCAAGACGACCTCAAATGGAAACATGATCTACACGGGTTGTCTTCGTCTCGTTGAAACGATCAATTTTGATATAAAAATTGTCCAAATACGAATTCTTATGCAAAAGTTAGAGCAATCAGAGTGCAGCCCTGTCACGAGGCGAGATGTGGCGCGCCCCACCAGACACATGTCTGATGGGTAGCGCGAGGGAATAGCCTATTTTGCGCGACCGATTTGACCCTCAAGATGACCCCTGATCAAAAAATGTTCAACATGAAAGTTGTTCATCTCGTTGAAACGGTCAAGATTGCTTGTGGGTTTGTTTCCATCCGAGATCATTTACCACCACAAAAAAGACCCGCAAAGTGCAGCCAGTTTAAACCGAACAGTTTTGGAAAGTTTGGACAAAACCAATCCGAATTTGATTAGGATTTTGGACGTGAATCCAAGCCTTCTCCTTGAATGGGAAGTCCAGCCGCCTCTTATATATCTAAGGGGTGATGGGCGATTGAACAACACACAATCGATCAATTCATCTACCACTTTTTATCTTTTATCTTTTCTCCTTAACCCTAGTTCTTCTTCTTCCTCGTTCTTCGTCTGTTCTTCTTGTTGCAGGGCGGCGAACCTCGAGGCCCTAGGGGCGGTCAGGTCAACCTAGGGCAGCCCATAGCCGCCGCGCGCCCAGACGGGGTTCCTCCCGGGCGTATGTGGTTTCGGGTCCTCAAAAGCACCCGCCGGATTGCCTGCGTACCGCGCTTCCAGCCAGGTCTTCTTCGATGTGAGGTGCGGTGCATCACCCTCGGTGTTGGAGGTATATGATGACATGTTCATGTGCGAACACACTTTTTGGCGACTCTGCTGGGGATGAAGCTTTGAACGGTCTCTGGCCTATTCTTGCTATGAAGAGATCGTCATCTAGGGTTTGCGATCTACAAAGGTAATATGAATACTCGATTCACTTATGTAGATGCAAATAATGCATATGTTTTTGCTAGATCGTCTAATGAACATAATGTATCGGCTAGCCCTATGTTATCAATCATGCATCTAATTATGTACAACAGCCGATTCAGAATAATCTTCATGCTTCAACTTTATATAATTTTAGCAACATGCAACATATGTATCCCAACTCCCATGCATCGGCAACCCCACAAATCTATATGCCGATGAACAACATGATGATTTTGGTTAATCAAGTTGAAACACCCCATGTAGGAACTTTCAATGGCATGTAACATAGTGTTTCATCTTTTTATTCATCGGCAACTAATTTGCAACATGTTAATCCAAACATGCCAGTGGATAGGGGAATTGGCCATGATACTACTAGTCATTCGGCCAATTACCCTTAAACATCGTATGATACACCTCATGCTACTAGTTTTTTGGAACCATATGCAACTATTGATGTCCATAATTCGGCTCCACACCTTAATGGTCATGGCCGAATAAGTGATACTTCTACAGGAGCACAAATGCCTTCACCTTCTACCGTGCCATATCATGTTCCCCCTACACAATTACAGAATTTCAGGAACATCTCATTGCCGAAAGAGTCTAAAAGCATTGGTGGCAAACCATATCCAGACTGGTAATTGAGAACAAGCTTACATTCTCTTGGGATTTGTGCAACTCTATTCGCCAGGAACTAATAGAAGGTGGGAAGCCTCATGATTTTGCCGCTATAAAAGCTAGAGTTGTACAAATGATGCAGTCGCCCAGTGTTGTACCATCTAGTGTACCACCTAAACAATCACAAAGTTTCGGCACCTCATTGCCGAAAGAGTCTCAAAGTATTGGGGGGCAATCTCATGACGAGTGGATGTAAATCGAGATGAAAAAGTTTAAAGCTCGCCAAGCAGAGATGTGGGCTAAAATTAGACGAGAGTGAGAAGCCATGCAAATTCAAAAAGATAAAGTTATTGATTCAGGTAACAAAGAAAATTTGGTTATTAGAAAAGCCGAATCAAGTAGTATATATTCTGAGTCCATCAAATTCAAAGAGGCAAGCATTATTGAGAAAGGGCATGGAAAGCATAGCAAAACAACCATACTTGATTTTTCCGAAGTCAATGGAGCCTACTTCCTGCCCTATGAGTTCCGTGCCATAGAAATTGACAAGCCTCAAGGACAAGGACAAGTAGCCGAACAAAGTTTGGCTGACATGGATCTTGAAAGCAATGATGCACGAAATCAAGAAAAAGATGATGACAAGGTGTTGGGGAGCCATCCAAAGATGGAGCAAGATGTTCTTCAAGTGGCACCACAATCATGCTCTCCCAACATATTTGAAGAGGTATGGCTATCAAGTAATTTACCTGTTTTCAGATTTGGTCACACCTTTATTGTTGATGCATCTATTAGACAAATCCTCACAAGTAATTTTCAAAGACCAATGAAGAAGGGTAATTTACTTGTTAGCAATAAAATTGTTATTGAGCATATCGGTCAACCCATTGCGCCATTTATAAAGACCAATAATGACTTGTTGTTGCAGCCAGGGCTTTCCCCATTGCTTTATCTAGAGTTCATATCTAATTGGGTGGCTTTGCTTATTTATTACTTGGCTTTCATTTGGTCTCAACTGAGACATGTATTCTCTAACTATTATTGTTTCAGAAATTTAAAGCCAAGATTAAATTCTTTTGTGAAACCGATGCTATTATGATATCTTATCAAAAGACATCGGATATAGAGTGCAGAACACATTGCATAGCTGAATGGGTAGATTCCAAATCTGAACCGTTCGCGTTTACTTACCTCTAAAGCCGTTCGCACACCAAGATCAGCTAGAAAACAAAAATTATACCTTCGATTCAAACATGTGTGATCAAATCTTTGATTGGTTGTTGAAAAATAATTACATTAGAATTCTTGATCACTGCATAAAGCCATCAAACCAAGGACGAATGTATTATAGGTTGCATCATTCGTTCAAACATAATTTCATGTTTCGTCAAATAGTTGAATCGGCCATTGATAAAGGGCGATTAAAATTTGTTGAAACACCAAGGGATGACCAGTCTATTCCGATTGGTCCTAATGGAAAAAAGTTTTAGAATCAGCTACTTCAAGATGATTCCTTTAAAGATGAGAAGGTAAAAACTGCAGGTGATGGGATCAAGTTTTCAAGTAAAGAAGTTGTTCAAGAGCACAAGGAAAATATTCTTGAAGGCATGAGTTCTATCGAAGATATAATGAAGACGCCAAGGACTGGGGGGCAACAAAGCAATCCAAATATCGATGCAAGCAAAACCAAAGGAGATAAAGGCCGCAATAAGCACAAGCACAAGAAATCCAAGGTCACTTTTGCACAGTTATTAGATAAATATCAAAAGAAAAGTGAAGAGAATGGTGCTTATCGGTCGAGTAATTCAAAAGCATCAAGATCACCCCCTAGGCGCAAATCCAAGGATCGGTATTGGCAAGAAGACAATTTTAATGCAACGTGTTCATATCCTTATTTTGGATTGCCAATGCCAATGTCGTGGATGCCTCCCTATGCTCATGCAGATCGATATTCATCATGGGACAAGTATGCTACAATGGCACATTCTCCATCATATTTTAGACCATCTCACCATTATTATGCAGCTCCAAGAAGATCAACGTTCAGTAAGCAGTCATATGTTCAAGACCGTTTCAATAAGAAAGAATCGGTCCGGAGCTCAAGAAAGAAGAAAGAGGTGATCAAACAAGTATATCGAGTTAAGAAAGATGGTCGCAATAGTGCCAATTCAGATTTGATCCTAAAGGATAAAGAGCCAATTAAAGTGTTAATATTGGCTACTAAAGGCAATGAGATGAAGCAATCAATTGTCGAGAATCAAAGTGCCAAATCTGAAGAAAAGAAGTTGAAAGTGCACAAAGTAAAACAAGAATTGTCATTGCTTCAAACAAAATCACAGTCGGGGTGCATACTCGGCTTATCATATTGTCAAAAGAAGAAATTACAAAAACTTAGTGCACAAGAACTTGAAGATAGGAACATGGCATGGGTTCCCAAAGGAAGTGCTCAGAATAAGAATTATGTACAAGCTTCCATTACAAGAAGTGCGGCAAAGTTGAAGAATGAAAAGAGTGAAAACTATGAAGGACCAAGCCGAAGGTTTCAACATCTTCGGTCTACACATTATCCATATTCTTGAACTATGCCAATAACGCTTATGCCATGGAATTCATCATCAGGTATGATTGGTAACCCTCAATGGGCTTATTTTAATCCATGGATGCAAAATAATTTCTTACATCATGAAAGGGTATTACCAAGTCACTATACATTTGGTTATATACAAGTTTGTTGTTGATCCAAAGGGCCAAAAAACTTGATTTGACATTTCATTTGTTTGTTTCGGCTATATGTGCTTTGAACGAAGTTTACATGGTAATGGCCGATATTTACCTATCGTCCTAATAGTATGTCAATGCATGGTCGGTGTAGTATTCTAACATCGTCCTTAGTTCGATTGGAGAGCGAGACAAGTACTATGTAGATTATGTTTTGATAGTTGAATTCATAACAATGGCCATAGTGTTGGTGTTTTTTATATATCTCCATATAGTGTTGTTCTGTGAAGCCTCATGCCTCTTAAAATATTTATTGCACAATAATCAAAGCCGAATATTAAATGCTATTCAGTTTGGAACTTTTGACATATATGCTAAACATATTGAGGCTTTTGGTGATTCGTTATGAGTAGTGCAACAAATATCCAAGGGTTATCAATGTTTTGACGAATCACTTATAGTTTATCTTGGGGAATGTCTAGATGCAAAATTTATCTTGGGTTGCTTTAAAAAATTTCATATATCTAGGCATGAAAATTGGAGAGGGTTGGCATAGCAAACATACGGCTACCATGTTGGTCATGGTGCATTGCACGTCTATCAATAGCCGATACTTATTCTTGCCAACATAGGTAAGGCCGAATTGAAGACAACCTCGGCCACTAATGAAATTTTATGCAGGCAAAGTAAGGATTCGAGGAAGTTCATTGTTGATTATATGCAAGATCCTAGCAGAAGGGTGAACAATATGATTGATGGATGGTTTTGACATGCATACCAATGGAACTTTATAGTCGGATTAATGAAGTTGAGAAAGTTTCACCAAAGCTTGCATCAAAATATTCACACAAGCAATGGTCGATATAAAATTATCGTACTAAGCATATGCAAAATGGCCGATGGAGTGTTGACATCGTCCTTAGAGCAAGTTATGTGCAAGTTATTTTTCGGCACACAAGCTTTGCCGAAAAACAGGGGGGCATGTGTTGACACCAGATTTTGGCACGGTCAAGAACTTATTTAAAATGACATCAAATGGAGAAGTGATCTACATGAAAGAGTTCCGTATTTTTGATATGAACATCTTTAAAGTTTCGGTCATCACCTTCCAATTTCATCTCGAAGGCCAAACTATGCTCAAAGTACTAAGATCTTATATTCAGAGTACAGTTTGGCCGATTAAGCCCCCAAGACGACCTCAAAAGGAAAAATGATCTACACGGGTTGTCTTCGTCTCGTAGCAACGATCAATTTTGATACAAATATTGTCCAAATTCGAGTTTGTATGCAAAAGTTAAAGCAATCGGAGTGCAGCCCTGTCACGAGGCGAGATGTGGCGCGCCCCACCACACACATGTCTGATGGGTAGCGTGAGGGAATATCCTGTTTTGCGCGACAGGTTTGATCCTCAAGATGAACTCTGATTAAAAGACGTTCAACATGAGAGTTGTTCATCTCGTCAAAATGGTCAAGATTGCTTTTGGGCTCGTTTCCATTCGAGATCGTTTACCACCACAAAAAGGACCCGCAAGGTGCAGCCAGTTTAAACCGAACAGTTTTGGAAAGGTCGGACAAAACTAATCCGAATTTGACTAGGGTTTTGGACGTGAATCCAAGCCTTTTCCTTGCACAGGAAGTCCAGCCGCCTCTTATATATCTAAGGGGTGACGGCCGATTGAACAACACACAATCAATCAATTCATCTACCACTTTTTATCTTTTATCTTTTCTCCTTAACCCTAGTTTTTCCTCTTCCTCGTTCTTCGTCTGTTCTTCTCGTTGCAGGGCGGCGAACCTCGAGGCCCTAGGGGCGATCAGGTCTACCTAGGGCAGACCATAGCCGCCGCGTGCCCATACGGGGTCCCTCCTGGGCGTGTTGGGTTTCAGGTCCTCAAAAGCACCCGCCGGATTGCCTGCGTACCGCGCTTCCGGCCGTGTCTCCTTCGACGTGAGCTATGGTGCATCGCCCTCGGTGTTGGAGGTACACGGTGACGTGTTCGTGTCCGAACAGAGTTTTTCAATGAAAGACCTCGGTGAAGCTGCTTATATATTGGGCATGAAGATCTATAGAGATATATCAAGACACTTAATTGGACTTTCACAAAGTACATACCTTGATAAAGTTTTGAAGAAGTTCAAAACTGATCAAGGAAAGAAAGGATTGTTGCCTGTGTTACAAGGTGTGAAGTTGAGTCAGACTCAATGCCCGACCACTGCAGAAGATAGAGAGAAAATGAAAAGTGTTCCCTATGCTTCAGCCATAGGCTCTATCATGTATGCAATGTTGTGTACCAGACCTGATGTGTGCCTTGCTATAAGTTTAGCAGGGAGGTACCAAAGTAATCCAGGACTGGATCACTGCACAGCGGTCAAGAACATCCCAAAATACCTGAAAATGACTAAGGATATGTTTCTCATTTATGGAGGTGACAAAGAGCTCGTCATAAATGGTTACGTCGATGCAAGCTTTGACACTGATCCGAATGACTCTAAGTCACAAACCGGATACGTATTTATATTGAATGGTGAAGCTTTCAATTGGTGCGGTTCTAAGCAAAGCGTCGTGGAGGGATCTACATGTGAAGCGGAGTACATAGCTGCTTCGGAAGCAGCAAATGAAGGAGTCTGGATGAAGGAGTTCATATCCGATCTAGGTGTCATACCTAGTGCATCGGGTCCAATGAAAATCTCTTGTGACAATACTGGTGCAATTGCCTTGGCAAAGGAATCCAGATTTCACAAGAGAACCAAGCACATAAAGAGACGCTTCAATTGCATCAGCGATCAAGTCAAGGAGGGAGACATAGAGATTTGCAAGATACATACGGATCTGAATGTTGAAGACCCGTTGACTAAGCCTCTCTCATGAGCAAAACATGATCAGCACCAAGACTCAATGGGTGTTAGAATCATTACTTTGTAATCTAGATTATTGACTCTAGTGCAAGTGGGAGACTGAAGGAAATATGCCCTAGAGGCAATAATAAAGTTGTTATTTATATTTCCTTATATCATGATAAATGTTTATTATTCATGCTAGAATTGTATTAACCGAAAACTTAGTACATGTGTGAATATATAGACAAACAGAATGTCACTAGTATGCCTCTACTTGACTAGCTCGTTGAATCAAAGATGGTTAAGTTTCCTAGCCATAGACATGAGTTTTCATTGATTAACGGGATCACATCATTAGAGAATGATGTGATTGACTTGACCCATTCCGTTAGCTTAGCACTTGATCGTTTAATATGTTCCTATTGCTTTCTTCATGACTTATACATGTTCCTATGACTATGAGATTATGCAACTCACGAATACCGGAGGAACACTTTGTGTGCTACCAAATGTCACAGCGTAACTAGGTGATTATAAAGGTGCTCTACAGGTGTCTCCGATGGTACTTGTTGAGTTTGCATAGATCAAATTAGGATTTGTCACTCCGATTGTCAGAGAGGTATCTCTGGGCCCTCTCGGTAATGCACATCACTATAAGCCTTGCAAGCAATGTGACTAATGAGTTAGTTACAGGATAATGCATTACAGAACGAGTAAAGAGACTTGCCGGTAACGAGATTGAACTAGGTATTGCGATACCGACGATCGAATCTCGGGCAAGTAACATACCGATGACAAAGGGAAAAACGTATGTTGTTATGTGGTTTGACCGATAAAGATCTTCGTAGAATATGTAGGAGCCAACATAAGCATCCAGGTTCCGCTATTGGTTATTGACCATAGACGTGTCTCGGTCATGTCTACATAGTTCTCGAACCCGTAGGGTCCGCACACTTAACATTCGATGACAATCGGTATTATGAGTTTATGTGTTTTGATGTACCGAAGGTAGTTCAGAGTCCCGAATATGATCACGGACATGACGAGGAGTCTCAAAATGGTCGAGACATAAAGATCGATATATCGGATGACTATGTTTGGACTTCAGAAAAGTTCCGGGCAAGTTCAGACAAATACCGGAGTACCGGGGTGTTACCGGAACCCCCCTGGGAGTATATGGGCCTTAATGGGCTTTAGGGAGAGAGAGAGGCTGGCTAGGGCTGGGCCGTGCCCCCCCCAAGCCTAGTCCAAAGTAGACTAGGGGGGCGGTGCCCCCTCCTTCCTTCTCCTCCTCTCTTTCCCGTCCACCTTCTCCTACTCCTACTAGGAAAGGGGAGTCCTACTCCCAGTGGAAGTAGGACTCCCCCCTTGGCGCGCCCTCCTCCTTGGCCGGCCGCCTCCCCCCTAGTTCCTTTATATACGGGGGCAGGGGGCACCCCAAGACACACAAGTTGATCATTGATCTTTTAGCCGTGTGCGGTGCCCCCCTCCACCATAATCCACCTCGGTCATATCGTCGTAGTGCTGAGGTGAAGCCCTGCACCGGTAGCTTCATCATCACCGTCATCACGCCGTTGTGCTGACGAAACTCTCCCTCGAAGCTCTACTGGATCGTGAGTTCGCGGGACGTCACCGAGCTGAACGTGTGCATGTCGCGGAGGTGCCGTACGTTCGGTACTAGGATCGGTCGATCGTGAAGACGTATGACTACATCAACCGCGTTGTCATAATGCTTCTGCTTATAGTCTACGAGGGTACGTGGACGACACTCTCACCTCTCGTTGCTATGCATCACCATGATCTTGCGTGTGCGTAGGAATGTTTTTGAAATTACTACGTTCCCCAACATTACATGCATACTAAACTAGGAGAAACGAGGATCTAATCATCTACTTCTTGTTGCGATGACACTTGCCATTGCTCTGCTTCCGGCTGGATCCCTCACTGTTTTGGGGAAGGAGGCACTTCCTCATGTCAACGATCCGCCTATACATGTCGTAGCACGTGTACGCCACCTTGGCCGCGTAAACGACGTGATATTTGTTGAGTTTCTTCATCCAGGCCGAGTGCCCGGCACGCTTGTCATTGTTGCAGGAATCCTTCATGTCTCTGTAGTAGGGTTCGATGATGGCCTTGGCAAGGTGAACCAATGAGTCCTTCTCATGCTCCTTGCTGCCCCAGATCTTGTATTGTCCCTGGATGTCGACAAGATTCTGGCAGGCGATGCCTGTATTCTTGAGCACCTTGACATCGTTGGTGATGTCGACCGTAGCGAACATGTAGTGGGGGCTGTTGACAAACCTGGCAAAATGCTCGCATGGCCTTGTGGCCAGGCAGTAGTGGTAGATGAGTACGTCGTGGCCCACGCACATCTGGGCAACAACGACCTTGGGACAAGACCCGACACGAGCGCGGGTGTGCTCGATGTCGAACCCGACCACCTTGTACTTCTTGTCGGGAAGCAACAACTCCATGATGCGGATCGAGTGCTCCACCCAGACCGCGTGGTTGGTGTACATCACCGAGAGCTCCTTGAACCTTCGGTGGGTGTCCAACACGACATGGATGGCGAACTGCTGCTCGTCGTCGGCAGCCGCTCGGAGCGCCATTAGAGCCGCGCAGGATACTCTCTAAGAATTTGTCGTGGTGGGTGCGCTTCTTGCAATGGTGGGGCGCGATCGAAATGTTGAAGAGACACAAGGGTTAAATAGCCACTATAACAAATGGGGGCCAACCGGCCTGATTGTCACATCTTGTCACGACGTTCATAGCAGGGGATTCTAGTGCACGCTTGACAACACCGCACCACAGTTAGGATTCCTGTGCACGCTTGACAACACCGCACCGCAGTTTAACCACACGTGGGGTCGAAGAGAAGCGAAAAGTATCATTGGTGAGCCTGTTTCCGTGCTACCACGCAGTTTACTGCGCAAGCTTCCCGCCCAGCTTGGTTTGCCACGCGTCGGCTAGAAGAGGGACAAATCATGGGCGTTTATTGGCAAAATGCTTTGTAAAAACGAAGTGTGTGGAATGACTTCGGTCGTAAGTTTGCCCGTGGGTGATGAGGTCAAAGTTACACAGAAGGGTGATGATGGACACTCGAGTGCGATAATTAATTCTGCACTCTATAGGTCACACTGTGGAAGAAACCAATTGTGTGCAATAATGTCCAAGATCACAGTCGAGTTAGCTATACAGATCGTGTGCTATGAGATCGACAAGGTAAACAGATTCGAGAATGGTTAATAAAATCAAATCTAAGACCATTGCATATTAAGTTCAAAATAGTGCTACCAATATACGAGTCTCATACGATGCCATTTCAACGATTGTACCCCAAAGGCTCGAAATATTACAAGGTTCAAATTCCAGAGTTATATGGCTCAAATTCAAAGATTACAAGGTTCAAACTAATATTAGAAATGAAATTTAGCTCATCAGCTGCAAACACTCACGCTGATCCGTTAAACATGGATATCAGAGAGGTTTAAACTAATATTACCACTTCTAAGTCTGGTTTCGAAACCTCACAACTTTTGCAAAGGGGTCAGCCACTGAGAAGTCATGTATGGGGTTGACACGATGAGTTCCGATTACTCTGTCATCTGAAGTTCCAATATGAAATTTAGCATTTTTTGAGCCAATTCCTTTCTTTCGTAGGCGCTGGCGCTGATCAAAAAACCATTCATTTTTCCGAAATAAATGTATGGCAAACCTCATTACCTTTAGCACCCTTGCTCTGACAACAAAGAACCTGGCGAATATAATCTCCGGTAAGGTCCCTCTGTAGGAGTTCAAAGTAATTTCTAAGAGATGTAGATCTAGGCATTCGACGTGATTGTTATATTGTATCACATTATCCACCACTGGGCCTAATCTCATCTTCAAAAGAAGAAAACGTGTTAGTGCCTAGATGCAGTTTTGAACACTACTACAGGCCTATTTGGTTTGCAGGATTTGTAAAATGCACTAACATGCCATCTTCGATCTGACATGATTAACATGGGCATTAACATGCCATATTCCACCTTCACAAGATGTTGGAGTGGATGAAAAGTTCCCTAAGAAAACTAGTACATATGAATCCAAAGGAGAAATGCATATGGATTGTAACCATATGGATCAAGCATTGTCATTGTAAACTTGGAAAAGGAGACATGTATGTACTGAAATCCTCCAAAAGAATCCTTCAGAAATCGTAGTACATTGTCATTGTAAACTTGGGAAAAGGTGTCACAAATTGATCTCCCTTATCGTTAACATTTAACAGGAAAGGAACATCACCTTGACATATAGCTTCTCCAGGCACGAAAAGCATCTCAGGAAAGTGACAGCTTGCTCCAGGTTGGGGCCGATAGATTCTAGTGCCGAGACCTTCACTATGCGCAGTTTTGCGGTAAGGCTTGTCGGAATCATTTTCTGAATGACAGACAAACAAACATCTTCAAAATTAGAAATAATGTTAATTTGTAGAAGGAGAAGTAGAAGGTGGCTGTTGTACCTGAACGGGTGTGGATCCAATAACAAGTTTGGAGTATTGGTCAAACGAGTAGCCCAGCACTGTCAATTTCGGTGCAGAAATGACATTGATTCTTGTTGGACCTACTTGATCAAGTACAAGTAAATTCTCAACTGCAGGTGTGTCCTCAATGACCATATCGTGGTACACATCTTGTGATGTCTTCCTGCCAAACCAGCAACACACATAAATAGTCCGGAGAGTGATGGAGGTGATGTGGAATGTACTCAACCCATTGAGCGCCTGAAGACGAAGGTACTCGAGTGCAGTACAACCATGGAGCAGGCGCTCCATGTCACCGTTTGAGAGGTAGACGACGACGAGCTTGAGGTGCTTTAGTCGTGGTAGAATAAGAGCAGGCGTGTCATTAGGGGGGTGTGGAAACTGCAGTTCCTGAACTTGGCGACGCGCAGCATGGGCGCGAGGCGGAGCGCGAACGTTGGGAGTGGGCGCATATGCTCATCATAAAAATTGAGCTCGTCAAGCTGATCTAGGGCGGGGGATCCGAACTAGTCATCAAGCTTGGCTAGGTCCCTCCTATTGGAACGGAACTTGCCCATTCTAAGGCCTCTGGTTGGGCCATGGTGACTACCGAGGATCTTGGAGAACACATCCAAGATTTTGGGATAGCCATGGCAGAGCTCGTGGGTGCCGATAAGGTCGAGAGGGGTGAAGTTCCATAGGGGGCGCCACCACCAGGAAAGTATGGTTGTCTGCACCCCACATTTGATTGGGAGGAGGGAGATGATGATTGTCAACATATCATCGGGGAGCCTACTGATGAAGTCTATGCCAGCTGGAGTCGCTTGCAGTTCTAGCTTGCCCCGCATCCGCTTGTTGGCAGGCCCATTCTCCACCTCCGGAGTCTCCTTGCCAGCGGCGCTTTCTGATAGAAATGAGAGTACAGGGAATATTTGGTTAAAACAGGGCAATAGAAAAGTGTATTGGTAACTAGAAGTTATTAGGTAGGAATATAGTAAGAAAAGGGAATAAAAATTGGTTGCTAAAATACTACACAATTCAATATGCAGATAGTTTAAAAGATAACTTACTTCGAACAAACTCAGGAAGAATGATTTTGTCGGAGAAGTTAGCATATATCTCATGACCAGGCCCTTTTATGTGAAGTCCAATTTTAGTGCCAGCTTTCAGTACATAAAACTTAGAAATTTCTTTCCAAAAGCCAAGACAAAAATAGGAGTCACCACGTTCATCAAGTAATACAGTAGCAACGATTGTAAATACATGGTTTGTGTGCAGTATGACATCTGTGCAGCCTTGATCTATGTAAAGGGAAAAATTGTGCACTACATAATCTGTTGCATAGCAAGGGATGCACTGTAGAAAATGGTAGGATTGTTAAAGAAAATATGGTAACATGCAAATATGGGCCCAAATTGAAAGAACTATACAACAGTTGAAATCGAAGGACAAAAATCTATAATTAAACAGATAGGGTAAACATGATGTCATGGAAATATGAGAGTAATCGAAAGAACAATACATCACTAATTTTCCTAATATAGAAAGAAGAGGGGAAAAATCCCCTTTGACGTATACGGTGCATGTGGCACCTTTTATCCAAATGTAGCAATTTAGAATATCTTTAGGAAAGTAGGCCATGCGAACCGATTTAGGGTGAGATTGAACATACCGCGCACGTGCTCAAGTCATCTGGTATGGTGAGATGGAATCTCTGGCGGAGGTCGCAAGGTCCTGATGTGTCGGCGCATTTACACTCTATGAATGAAAGAAAACCCTCAAATCAGCACGAATAAAAATGAATTCACGGTGATTTTCGCCGGGTGATTAAATGAGGTAGATGAACTGGGATGAGAGATGAGATAATGCCTCATTAAATTAGTTACCTTGTTGTCCATGAGAAAACAACCCTCAGTACGGCAGATTTCCCAACCGAGCAGAGATGGTTCGATCGCAAGCTGCGTCGAGAAAGTTGATGGCGATAGGTGGCGGCAAGTAGAAGTGGTGAAATGCGGTGGGGTTTGCCGGCAGCCTGGCGGCGGCGGCAGATGTCGAGCTAAGTGGTTATCGCTGCGATAGGCGGTGCCATGCATAGACGCGGAGGAGCTTGTGCATGTGTGAATGGGGAAAGGAGGCATGGGGTGGCGGGCGGGGGTGAGGGTTTTTGTGACGTGGGGATGGCGAGGGTTTTCTTTTTTCTTTTTTGAATTGGTTGGTGAGGTTTTTCTGTCCCACAAAGAATTTCAGAAGCAACCATTTGCTAGAGTCAACCGTGTGTGATTGACACAAAAAGCAAAACGAAAGCCATTGCACACGCTTCTAATTTTGGGAACCGTGTGTGATTGAAGCAACAGGCAAAATGAAAGTCATTGCACACGGTTCCAATTTTGGGAAACGTGTGTGACTGACGTACTACCTTCGTCCTGGTTTATTGGTCGCCTCTGTAATTTGTACCAAATATTTGACTAAGAAATGTTTATGCATGCCCCCAAAAATTATATGATTGAACACTATGTTCAAATACGCATCCAACGATATATTTTTTTGCTGACCTGCACTAACATTTTGTCAGCTAAATCTTTGGTCAACATTTAACACAAATTACAAAGGTGATCAATAAACGAGGACAGAGGTAGATTCCATGAACCGAACTGATTGCATCCATATCCTATAGTTAGACATAATTAAGTAAACATAGATTAAACATACTCAGACATAGATAATAAGCGTACTCGTACACAAGCATAGTTCAACCATCATTAAGCATGCTCAAGTGTACATATTCTAATCTCGGGGTTAGAATAACTATTTGGATCACGATCAACTCTGGGCACGTTGGAGACGTTCCCGAACTCCCTAACCGGCCGAGAAGAAAAAAGAAAAAGCCATGCCGACCTTATCCCCCTGCTCGCTCTACGCCATCCCCGCCCCCTTGGCACCTTCCCAGCAGCACGCGCCGCCGCCGGCACCTCCCTCCCCGGCAGTAGGCGCCGCCGTCACCACTTCCCTCCCTGGCAGCAAGCACCGCTGCCCCCAACTTCTTCCGGCGGTAGAAGCGTGGCCGCCCCCATCTCCCTCCCCAGCAGACGCATCACCGACCTCACCTCCCTCCTCGGCAGCCGCGCCGTCACTACTCCATCTCCTGGCCGGTCCGCCGCGCGCCTCCAACTCCCGGCTTCCCGGCACCGCCCTGTCGGCCACCTCCTGCGGCCCAGTTCAATCCAGTCCCACCGGCTTCCGCCATGCAAGCCAACCAGGACACCTCCACCATGACATAGACGTCGCCCCGCGCTCCCCACCGGCTTTCCCTCGCTGCCTGCCCCGTGCCTCCAATCGGATCACCCCATCACCGTCCACTGTGGCACCTTGCCACCACTTGCAGATGGAGGAGGCCTCGGCCTGCAGCTAGAGAAGTTCTTGACCTGCATTTGTAGATGAATGGCACATCCGGGAGAGATAGGAGATAGGCAAGGCAGCACGCCCCTAAACCTGTGATCTCACGTCGTCCCGAGCCTGGCCAGTAGGAAATCCCTCATCAGCGCACCTCCCACTAACCATGGACGGCGTCCCCTCCTCTGCTCGAACTTCTTCTCCAACCTCAGCCTCG
Source organism: Triticum aestivum (assembly GCF_018294505.1). Taxonomy (NCBI): domain Eukaryota; kingdom Viridiplantae; phylum Streptophyta; class Magnoliopsida; order Poales; family Poaceae; genus Triticum; species Triticum aestivum. The sequence continues at coordinate 613,417,068 of NC_057801.1, forward strand.
CCAACCTGATATTCCTCGGTGAAGCCCGACGGGTGGCGTGCTCTTTCTGTTACTGTTCTACCTCACAAAAGGTTGTCTATTCCCTGTAGATTCTGCAAAACCACCATTTTCTGCAGTATGGTTACAGTCCATTGTGTTGATTTTTAACAGTCCAATTATGTCCACCACTCCACCTGCAGCATGTGTCCACAACCGTTGGCCAACTCTGACCACTCCAACTTCCTGCTCCTCTCTTCTAATACATCTTTTCTCCTATCCAAGTATGCATGTGCGCAGCTGAAGTTCAACAATTGGGCAGAGAGCCGGAGATGGCGAGTCAGCGTCACAAAGGACTATAGGCCGCCTTTGATGTTGCGCACAGGCTTGAGGCAGTGTCATCAAACCCTGTCGGATTGCACGTCCACAGTCCACCCGAGCTACATGTCCAGCTGGGTCCGATGCAAGGACGTAAGGTCCTATCTGACCTCTCTTCTTTCTCTGAAACAAGCACGAAGAAGCATCATGTATTTGATGCTCTTTAGTTCTATGAAGTGCTAGTTATACTGTACATCTACAAGCCGTGCATATGCTGGCTGGAGCGTGTATGCACTGGTGTGTGGGGCATGTACTCTCTTTTTTAGATGCTTGTACTGAAAAATGTGGGTATTTTTTGAATCAGATAGAGGGGTTGGTTGTTGATTCAGGTGAATATCTTTGTCTCTCTTTCAAGTTTCGTGTTACTGTGAAACATTGTTCTTTCCGTGAGTCGATTTGGTCATAATAAACTTCTTCGAAGATTTTTTAGAAGAAAACAAAAAAACATCCAATTTCTTGCGAAAACACTAGAAGTTCACATACTAAAAATGTACACTTGTAACCTCAAAAAAAAGGTACACTTGTTTTAAAAAACAAGTCCAAATTAAAAGAGCGGAGCTGTTCGTTTGTTAAGTATAAAATTGGGGTTTTCACCTTTACAAAAAATAAACCAAGAAGTTCAAATAAAAAAAGCAAATCGGTTAAAAAATTATACAAACAAAAAATGGTATTCTACCCATTTCAAGAAAAAAACTAGAGGTTCAAATTTAAATAACGGAGAAGTTCAATGTTTATTAAAAACCCAAGAAGGTCAAATCAAAAAGTAGAGTAGTTTCTAGAAGTTTGTCCCTTTTTTCTGAGAAAACTAGAAGTTCAAAGTTAAATAACGGAGCGATTTGATGTCTATTACAAAACCAAAAAGTCCAAATTACAAAAACAGAGCCGTTTAATATTTATAACAAACTCATATTTTCCTTGTTAGTAAAGAAATAAAAACAAGAAAGCTCAAATTCTTTTCGTTCCTAGAAAAAACAAAAGTATGAATTTCAATTTTTTAAAAATGTTTGATGCTTATTTAAAAACCATATTTTTTGAATAAAACTAAGAAGTTCAAATTAAAATATCAGATAAGTTCGAAGTTAATAAAAAATTAGAACAACAGAGCATTTCATTTTCGCTGTTAAATCGAGAAGTTCAAATTAAACTAACAAAGGAGCTCAATAAATAAGTTGAATTTTCCGGGAGTATGCAAATAGATGCGCTTACTGTTAGAAGTTCTAGTTCATCGTGTGCCATAGGTTGGAAAACAAGTTTTTTCAGGGAGCTAAAAAACTATGTTTTTTTAATAAAAATGCCCAAGTAATTCACGTATGAATACCTCTAGAATTTTGATGGAGAAAAAATGGTAACACAAATAAAACATAACATTTTTACCAGAAAAAAGTAAGATTCACGCGAGAAGTTCATCTTTCAAAAAAGGAAAAAGTTCACGACGAGAACAAAAGGAAGAAAAGTATCACGACACAAAAACCAAAAAGGTTCACCGAATGAAACATAGTAAGTTCGGAGAATAAAACAACATAATATTTATTTTTGGAGTAAGATTAACTGGTGAACCACAAAAAAGATTAATAAAAATAAAACCAGTAAGTTCAATTTCAAACAATGAAGAAGTTTGATGTTTCTACAAAACCTCCAATTTTCACATTTCTAAAAATACACAATGAAATTCAAATAAAAAAGCTAGAGCGGTTCAATGTCTATAAAAAAACTCAGATATTTTCACGTAACCGAGAAATTTGATATTTATTTGAAAACTCGAGTTTTTCCGGTTACTAAAGAATAAACCTAATAAGTTCAATTCAAAATAATGAAGCAGTTCGATGTTTCTAACAAAACTCCAACTTTTAAATTTATAAATAATTGAAGTTCTAACCGACCTTCAGTTGCTGTAATTGTCGTTTACACAAAAATACGATAGGAATTCATAGTGAAAACAATGTGAAGTTCAAGTAATGCAAGGAATGCATTTCAGGTGAGAATAAACGTATGGAAAAATAAAAACTTAAAAGGTTTGTTGAAAGAAGTTCGAGTGCTTTGTCCGGAGAAGTTCAAAATCCATGCGAGAGAGGTTCACCTTGTATTTCAATGTTCGAAAACAAAAAAAAGAAATTGTTTTTTTGCGTTTTAAAATAATTCTCTCAATCCACAAAGAAGTTCAATTATTATTTGGGAGCAAGTTGATTTCAAAAAGAAAATAAAAAATTCAAATTATAAAGATTAAGAAAATAAAACCAGGAAGTCCATATTAAAAAGATGGAGAAGTTTGATGATTATAGAAAACTCAGATTTTCCTCGTTATTAAAGAGTGGAAACAAGAAGTTCAAAACAAAAAACAAGAAGGTCAACTTTTTAAAATAGAGCGCTTCAAAATTCATAAAAAGATTAATAAATAAAACTAGGAACAGCATATTAAAAAGATGGAGAAGTTTGATGATTATACAAAACTCAAATTTTCCTCGTTATTAAGAGTGGCAACAAGAAGTTCAAAAATAAAATAACAAGAAGTTCAACTTTTAAAAATATAGCGCTTTATAACAAGAAAATAAAATAATTATAAAAAAAGATTAAGAAATTTAGATAAATAATTATAAAAAACTCAGATATTTTCACGTAATCGAGTGAAGTTCGATAGATAACTGCCAGAAGTTCACGTACTACACGGTGTGCATTTTGTATTAAAAAGAATAAAAAAGAAAATACTAAAAGTTTTGTTGTGATAAGTTCAACTCCTCGGTCGGAGAAAGTTAAAAAAATTATTGTGAGAGAGGTTTGTACAAAAGAAATATCATTTGTGTAACACTTGACGAATGAATGAGAAAATTACAAATGAAAATGCGTCTCAAAAGTTCAACGTGAAAACAGGAGGAAGTTCAACTACTATACTGAATGAATTTCAGATGAAAAACTTCTAAAACTGTTGCGAGTATAAAAAAATATCAACACAGGAAAGTTGCGTGTTTACAACAGCTTTCCGTCTGGATATTATTTGCTCAATTCCGATGAGTGGATAGAGAGCTACGAGAAAAAACGCACGTGAAAAACAAAGTGAAGTTCAGGTAGACATGCCGAGAAGTTCAAGTTCATCACGCAATGCATTTTTGGAGAATCTGTTTCGCGGCAAATGCAGAACGCACAATCTCGCCATTTTCAAAATTACTTGAAAACGGCTAGAAATCAGAGAAAACCATCAACATGAAAAAGTTTCGCATTTTCTGTAGCTTTTCAACAGTATATTATTTTCCCCAATCCGATAAATTTTGTAGAAATTACAAAGAAAATACGTTTTTAGCCATTTTCAAATTTGACTTAAAACCGTAAGGAATTGGGAGAAACAATATATATAAAAAACTTTCGCATTTCCTCAAGCTTTCCAATGCCATATCATTTGCTGCATTTAGACGTACGGTTAAAGTATTAGCTCAAAAGTATGAACTCGGTGGTACTTGTATTGTTTTCAGAATTACTTTTTAACCGTTGAAAATTAGAAAAAACTTTTAACATTAAAAAGTAGCGCATTTTCATAAGCTTTCCAACACCATATCATTTGACCAAATGGATTAGCCGTTTATAAATGACTTCAAGAATACAAATTCGGCTGTTCGGTTTGTGAAATTTTACGATTTCCCAAATTACTATTTATCCACAAGGAATTAGGGGAAACTTTCAACATGTGGAAGGAGCAGATTTGCAGCAGCTTTCCAACGCCATATTATTTGCCTAATTCCGATAAACGGTTTAGGAATGCGATCGAAAATATGATTCACGTTTTTTGTATGAAGAGAAGGTTTTCAAAACTGCTCTTAAACCGCGTAACTTTTGCCAAAAATTTAACTTGCGTCATGATACTCGTGTCCATAGCTTTCCAATGGTATATCGCAAGCCCCATTTGGACAATGTTGGCAGAAGTTCAACCTAGCAAAAAGGGAAGTTCAGGTCGAACAACTCAGGCAGTAAAATTGCAAAAAGCACAGGTTCATCATGACCCGAGAGCAAAATCCGTCAACGAGAAAGATTCCTATTTAAAACAGGCATTTAGTTGCTAATAACCGTTTCTAGATTACACTTAGATCACAAAGAACACGACTAACCAGAAAAATTCGCGCGGGGAGACACCGTTGCGAAGATAGCCCAAAGGTCGGGTTCGTACAAGGGGAAGTTCAGGCGTGTAACTCAGGAAGTTCTAGTTGTGATCAGAATATATATATATATATATATATATATATATATATATATATATATATATATATACACTATTCTGATCATGGGATCAGAATAATATTCTGATCACAACCTGAACTTCCCATATAAAGCGCCTGAACTTCCCTGTGTACAAACCCGACCTTCGGGCTATCTTCGCAACCGTGGCTTCCCCTGCATATTATTCCCGTCGGTAGTGTTTCCTGGGATGTGAATGTAATCCAGATACTCACACCTGCATCTAAATGCTCGTTTTGATTCGTAATTTTGCATTTTGGCGGATTCACTCTCGGGGCGGATGAACTCGTGTATGTTTATAAGTTTAATGCATTCACTGGATGTTTTGGAACCTCCAACATGATGGGAATTTGGTGTAGGTACGAGTTTCGTGGACAATTTGTCGTTAATTTCAACATATTTGATTTCAGGATTTGTGTTCTTCGTCCGCGGGAGTGGTTTCCGCGGCATCTGTGGATTTGTTGTTTTTGCGTGAATATAGAGGACGGATTTGATTGCAGTAATGAGATTGGATCCTTCATACGTTGCTAATTTGGTCGGGCAGGCGCATACACCCCAGAAATCGGGCGATTGGATCTCGTGTCCGCCCGCTTTGGTTTTGGTTCTTCGATGAGACAGCTTGGTGGCTTTATCATTTTGATGTTAGGGCGGAGTAGGATATCGTTCGAGGTCTCGGACTAAGAAGGTGTAGTCACCTAAGTGATTAAATCTGAAAATTAAATTCGATAATGCGTTTTTTCCAGTGATTCTACTGTCTGTGTTACAGGGTTGGACTTTTGCACCTTTTGTGCTTGAACTTCCCTCGTTTTAATGCATGTTTTTTGGGTGATGCTGCAATGCGATCTGTTCGGTTGGTGTTGTTATAAAAAAAATTTGTATGTTTTTTTGTTTTTCAGAGTACTCATATACGTAAATGTGGAGCTGGTCCATAGATACACAAATCATCCTTTTTATATTTATTCTTTCTTCGGGACTATTTTTTGGATCATCCACATTCTGTGGTAGTAATTGGACTTCTATGGTACGAGTGATTGAACTTCATGATTTCCACATTGCAAGGTGGTACAACATCGCGCTATATTTTTTCTTTTTTTTCTTTTTTTGTTGTAATTTTCAATTTTTCTAATTTGGGTTTTAGTTTGTTTCGTGGCAACTATGGGATTATTACCAAATATGCATGCATACCTTACTTATTTTATTTTGTAACATGTTTGCATACTTCAAAAGTGGTAGAACTTCTGTTTGTGTTTAACGTGAACTTACAAGATTTTTGCTTCTGTGTAATTTGTCTTTCTACATGTTCATTTGATGTTTTTTCAAAACGCCGAACTTCTGTGTTTTTACAACTTGAACTTATCTTTTTATTTAGAACATTTGATTAGTTAACTTACGCCTTGTGCATTTTGTTTCTTCAACACTGAACATTATTATTCCTTGGGTGCTTCTTTCTTGGTTTTTTATTTCACAGCCAAAAAAAATTGAATGCAGGTTAATCTTTTTGACATTGATATTCCAGGACAGATTACATTCCAGAAATCAAAAACCCTTAGTAGATTTCTTTCTGCAATTTGTTGTAACTAGTGTGTAAGTGTGGAGCTGGACCACAGGCACTATCTTCAGTAGGATCTGGACTACTTTTTTTTAACGGTTGAACTTTTGGTTTTGGAGATTGCACTCCACATTGGAAGGCGAAGGTGCATGATGCTATATATTTTCTTTGTTTAGTTTTCTTTGTAATTTTAATTCTCCAGCTGTTTTTTTAGACTTTTGTATCGTGAGCAATCATGGGATTAGCCCAAGTATGGGCCGAGACAGGAACGAGCCGGAGTAGGCGAAGAAGCGGCGTGCCGCGTCGTCGCATGCGGAGGCGAGTCTTTCACATCCGTGACCCCACTATCTATCTTAGGGTTTTTAGGGTTTAGGGTGCGTGCGGTGGGGGTCGAAATAGAGTAACCGCATTGCGTCTTGTCAAATCCTAGTGCGCAGCAATGCGGTAGCGCGAGGCCAAGCAGGAGGGAGGGGGGGTCGGGACCCCCCCTCCCCTCCCCCTGCGAGGCCGAGACAGGAATGAGCCGGA